>NW_027174087.1:0-300000 GCF_000499845.2 Phaseolus vulgaris
GGACAATGGGACTCAGTTTGCAAGTCACCTGTTGAAGAAGCTGTGCGAAGGGGTGGAATTCAACAAGTGTTTGCATCCGTCGAGCAGCCTCAGACAAATGGCCAAGTAGAGTCAGCTAATCGGGTGTTGCTAAGAGGTTGAAGAGAAGGCTAGAGAAAGCCAAAGGAAGCGGGCTGAGGAGGTACCCCGTATAGTCTGGGCGTACCACACCACCGAGCAGTCAGGAACCCATGAGACCCCGTTCAGCTTGGTCTATGGGTGTGACGCAATGATTCCAGTGGAGATCCAGGAGAGCTCGCCGAGATTCCAGAACTTCGTGGAGGAAGACTCGAATGAGGAGAGAAGGTTGAACCTGGATCTACTGGATGAGGTCAGGGAAGAGGCGAGATTAAAAGCTGAGGCGGTGAAGAGAAGGATTGAACGAAGATATAACTCGAAGGTGATGCCGAGACAGTTCAGAGAAGGCGACCTGATGATGAGGAAGGCCCACCAGTACGAGATGGAGAATAAGTTGTCGCCTAAGTGGACGGGACCGTTCAGAATAACCGAGGTGCTCGGGAATGGCGCCTACCATTTAGAGACATTGGAAGGAGGGGCGATTCCTCGCACTTGGAACGCCACGCACCTCAAGTTGTATTACAGTTGAGAACTTTGTATGTAAAGACAAACACGAAGTTATACTACAATGTCTCTGTTAAAACAGTTTTGAAGGGGGCACTCTTTTTTCCCTAAGGAAGGTTTTTAATGAGGCCACCCAATAAAGAAGAGTTTTCGAAGCTTAAGGTTGTTTTAGATTGCATGCTTGCTGTTTTCCAAAGTTTTGAAGAAAGACCTTGTCACTTATATGTGATTTAAGGCAAGTTAAAGACATATTGCATGCTTTCTAAAAGGTTTTTAAGTCCTCATCGTCTTTCGGCGATCGGAGGCACCAGTTAAAGTTAAAGTCCTCATCGTCTTTCGGCGATCGGAGGCACCAGTTAAAGTTTATAAGTCCTCATCGTCTTTCGGCGATCGGAGGCACCAGTTAAAGTTAAAGTCCTCATCGTCTTTCGACGATCAGAGGCACTAGTTAAAAGACCTCAACGCCCTCGCGCGTCCTGAGGCGAGATAAAGACCTCCTCGCCGTCGAGCGAGTGCAGGCGAGGAAGAGTGAAAAGTCCTCAGTGTTTCTAGGGGGGAGAAGATGTAACCCCTGGGGCAATGTAGGGGCACCAGTAAAAAGTCCTCAGTGTTTCTGGGGGGGAGAAGATGTAACCCCTGGGGCAATGTAGAGGCACCAGTAAAAAGTCCTCAGTGTTTCTGGGGGGAGAAGATGTAACCCCTGGGGCAATGTAGAGGCACCAGCGAAAAGTCCTCAGTGTTTCTGGGGGAGAGGAGATGTAACCCCTGGGGCAATGTAGAGGCACGAGTTAAAGACCTTCTCGCCTATGAGCGAGTTCAGGCAAGATAAAATCCTTCTCGTCTCGAACGAGTTCAGGTATGGTGTAAAGGGTGGAAGAAGTTTTGAGGGTGGCTAACGTAGGTTCAAAGAGAACGCCTAGCCACCCGGTCTCTTGTTCTGAAGATCAGGGAGGTAGAGAAGGATCCGAGAGGCGCCTCTACCCCCCAGATGAAGGAACAATGGCCAAGTTATGAAGCCAGGAAGAAGCTGATGTCGCCAAGAGTCTTTGGCGACCAGGAGAAATTCAAGCAATGGCAAGAAAGTCAAAAGCCCGTTTTGATGAAGCAGATCGGGTGAGCGGTGTCTCAAGCCATTGATTGAGTTGAAGTTCGTTATTTGAAGAGCGATTTTACGCTAAGGTTCATCGCCTTGAGATTACAAGTTGTTAGAGTGATTGTTATTCGAAATCGAAGTGGTTCGAAGCAGTTAAGTATATGATCGCTCTTACGAAATCGCTAAGTTAATTTCTTGAAGTAAATCGTGCAAGGAAAGATAAAGCAGACAAAGGAGTTGCAAGAGGAAATACAAAGACTTTATCATTAAATAAACATCAGTTCAAAGCACATATACAGTAAAGGGGAAAGTCTATTACAATCATATGAAAGGAGAAAGCATAAAGGTAGTGGATGGGGGGAATCAATCAGTCTTCAGCAGGAACAACCTTCCCGTCCACCACCTCGTTGTTGAGAGACACCATGGTAAGATCTAGATCGGGGAACAAGCAGGCAAACTGTTCCCGGGCGGCCTCGAATCCAGCAGCAAGAATCTGGGCAGAGCTCAGCTTCAGTTCTTCGATTTGTTTCTTTAGCCCCTCATTCTGCTGCTTCAGCTCTTCAGCTTGTTTCTTAAGTTCTTCAATGGCTTCCTGAGCTTGAAGAAGGTCTTCAGCAACCTTCTTGGATTCCGCCTGCACCTGGGACAGCTCAGCGGCGATCTTCCCGTTCTCTTTGTTGGCTTCAGCGAGCTTAGCCATGGTGTCATCTCTCTCCTTTTCCACCTTCCCCAGGAAGACCTCCCGATCGGCTGACCTTTGTTCAAGCTTCTTCACCTTGGCGGCGTCAGTTTTAATCAAGGCCTCCAGGTCAGCCACTTTGACGCGATAAGGTACTAGCTTGCTCTCCAGCTCAATTTTCTCTTGAGCCAAGAGCTGCACCTTATGGCGTAGATCGGTGACCTCCTTGCGCGCCACCCGGAGCTCGGTGCTCATGGCATCTTCTACTCGGGAGTGTTCGATCTCGGCGAGTGTCAGATTGCAGGATAACCTCTCCGCCTCAATCCTTATGGAGTTATTCTCAGCTCGGAGTGTGAAGAGGTCATCCTGGAGCTTCCTGGTGGAGCTCTCCACAGCTTTAGATATAATGGAGGGGAAATCCTCCGCCATCATCTTTAGTTTTGCTGAGAAGGGCTCCCACATCCTCTTGACCTCATGAGAGAGGTTTGCTTGTGGAGGCACCGGGTGGGCCTGTTGTTGGTTTTCGCCGCCACCTTCTTGAGTTGGTTGCTCAGCGGGTGCTTGTTGGCGTGGTGGCGACGTCGGGGATTCAGTAATAAGAATTGGAGAGTGGTGAGCACCTTCATCCCCGATTGGTGCAGCGTTTGCGGTTGAGGCGTTTGAAGGAGGACCCCCTCCAGCTGATACGTAAGGCGTGGAGGCGCTCGGGGGGTTCTCCAAGAAGTTGGCTTCGGCGGCCTCAACCACAGGAGGCGCAGACGCCAATGGAATCGCTTGGACTGGCGAGGCGGGAGCTGGTGGAGTAAGCAATGTTGGAGGTGGAGCAGGTGTGGATGGTGGTGTTGATGTTGGAAAAGGGGGTGAAGCAGATGGTGAAGAAGGCGCCACCCTCTTCCTCTTAACGATGAGGCCGTCTTCAGTCGCCTCATCATCTTCTTCTTCTTCCTCGTGGACTGCTTGGGGGGCTTTCCTCTTTGGTTTCCTGAGGATAAGCTTTTTGCGTTGGTTGGCGGGTTGGGCCTCAGAGGAAGTTGGGCCTTTGGGTGGCGATCTGCCCTGAGCAGCGGCGATCTCCACCACACAGTTTGGCACGGTTTGGGAACCCGATGCCAACCCGTGGGCTCAGGAGAGTGCCCTCAGTTCAGCAAGTTTTCCTTGGCCCAACATACGATCTGCATATTGCAGAGATACATGAGTTAGCTCAGAGAGTTGCAAAGATACATGGGTTAGTTCAGAAGAAAAGGTAAACACATAAGGCAGTATGCAGCAAAAGCAGATAAATGGTGCAGAAAATAAAACCAAAGTCTTGCGCACAACGCACAAGATGCCCAGAAACAGTTAACAGAGGTAATGTCAAAATAAAGACTTAGACGTTGAGGTGAGTTCTAACCTATGCGAATTTCGAGTTGATCTTCGAAGAACTCGAAGCAGATGAGCGTGGTGGTGAGGAAGGTAATGTTGGCGTCTGCCACACTCTTCCAGAAGAAGCATAGGTCCCTGTCCAAGGCACCCATGCTATCAGGACTCCTTGGCCTCCTGAAGCTGCCTTTGGACTCTTTGTTCCCCTTGTTTACCCAATACAAGGGGAAACCGTCGAGCAGAGAAGCGTCCTTGTCATTGGGGCGCACCTGGACGAACTTGCCCTTCCAGTCTTTGTAGGATTGCTGGAAGATAGAGAGGATCGACCTCCCAGCAATCCCGTTCAAACTCACCCACAGGCGATCTCCTGGGTGCTTGGCCTCAAAAAGAAAGAGGAAGACGTCCACTGACGCTGGCAGCCCCAAGTGGTCGCACATGATCTGGAAGGCCCGTACGAACGCCCAGCTGTTGGGATGGAGCTGGGCGGCGGCGATGTCGAGCTCGGTGAGAAGCTCCCTTTCAAAGCGAGTGAAGGGAAACCTAAGTTTCACCTTCTTAACAGGGTGGTGTAGACGAAGCAGAACAACCCGCTGTTGTTCCCCTTGTCGTCGGCGCAAACTGGCAGGTCGGAGGGCAAGGTAGCACCGTCATCTTTTCGTCGTGCTCCTTGTGGAACGATTGGTGAGGCTCATCCCCTTTCGTCAGTCGAAGAACCGCCCCAGCAGAGTTTACTGAGGAGGTTTCCTTCAGCAAGGTCGAGGTGGCCCATGGGTATAGTTTTTTGAAATCTGGAGAAGGAACGGAGGCTCCTCCGGCGACGGGTGGAGTGGCCTGAGCCAAGTTGGGGCGGGAGGGTGCAGGCCTCTCAGCCTGAGAAGAAGAAGCACCACGTGCTCGCGGTGGGTTGTGTGCTTGAGATGAGGGGTTTCGTGACGAAGGAGGAGGATTTTGGGTGATCTTTGAGCGAGTCATTGCGGAAGCTGCAAAGGAAGAAGAAAAGAAAAGGTGATCAGGGCTCGCAGAGGCTGACTCGATCATGAAAGAAGGGTGAAAAACGAACGAACGAAGGTTCGTTGTAACGAAGACGAAGCCCTAAGTTACGAGAAAGGAGAAACAGAGAAAAACAGCCCACAGCGTATGCACCAGACAGTTAAAGGATGATGCGAATCGGTTAAAATGCAGGAAGAACCAGCAGAAGCAGTAAAGGAAGTACCTTTTTATGATCGGAAAAGTGATGAAGGAAGTTGGTGATTCAGGAGGTTGAAGAACGCTGAGAGCTTTTGCAGAAGAAAGTTGAAGCGTCTGAGAATACGAAGAAAGTGATGGAACAGTGGAGCGAAATGGGTTTAAGGGTTTTTCGAATAAGTTTGGGAAGCGCAAACGGCAATTGAAGGTAACCGTTGATGAAGCCACGTGTCGAGCGATGGGAGGAGTGTTTGGTGGAGCGTCAGAAAAGCAGAAAGTACAACCGTTTGGAATTCTGCGCCAGTGCCACGTAGATCGGTGTTGACGTGACTCCTTTAGTCTTTTCGCTGGACAAGTCTTCGCTTAAGACTGGAGGGCTTGTGTACCGCCCTGGTAGTCGGAAGTGATGACGTGGCATCAAGCTATTGTATAGGCGTGTTGATAAGACGCCAGGTTGGCAGAAGGGAAGGAGGTCGGGAGGCTCGTGTAGTCGCCAGTTATTAAGTTGGCGTGCTCCGATCTCCAGCACACCAGAACCGGCGGTCACCGGGTTAAAGATGAAGTCGCCAGATGTAAACTCAGGCGACCAAGTGATTAGAGATCGCCGGAGCAAGCACATCACCGAAGATGAAGGTGGTGCAGATTATGAAGGCGGCCGGCGAGACCATAGGGAAGGTGTGTACAAAGGCACCCTAGCTCGCCAATCCAGTAGAGATCGCACTCCAGGACAGCTATGCACTGAGTAGTATCATGCATAAGTAACTTAGCCAAAAGAGAGTCAGAAGCAACGCCCAAGTCAAGGAGGCTCCAGATGATGGCACGTGTACAGCTGGATGCGAGCCACGTGTCCAGGTGTGTAACTGCCAGGAGAGAGAAAGTGCCCAGGTATATAAGGGTTCCCCAACGAACTTCTGAGGGACGCACGTTCAGATTGTATTCTTTACGCTTGCAAGTTCTTGAGTATACTGTGAGAGAGAACTGGTTCACGGTTCCTTGACAGTTCTTGAGTGTTACTCTTGAAGTATTTGGTGGTTCAGTCATTGACTTGGGCGTTGGAGTGCGATCGGCCGCAGCGGCGCCGCTCTGTTCTTTTGCAGGTTCTTGAGGTGGATCGTGACGAAGGACGGAGGTTGAAGCGGTGCATACGTCGATCCAAGTTTGACGAGGCAAGCTCCAACGTTTTGGTCAACAGGCAGGATCAGTTATCAGATTCTAAAAGGATTCTCCCAAAATCATTTCATCCCCAAATATTCTTTCCAAACGTGGCATGTAGCTAGAATTCAACCATGTAATCTCCTTAAGCTTAATGAACATAAGTGTGTTTCACACCTACCATATACAAATCATGTGAACAAACTCACTATGTTATTTACAGGAGTTCTAAATTCAAGGACAAATTCTTTCGAACCTGGGAAGCATGACACAAACCGACAAATGACTAAGGACACAACAAGCACTTCCCAAAAGGGTCAGTCATCTCAAGATACAAAGTCAGGCCCCACTAAGCCTTGATAAAGAATCAGCAAAAGAAGAAGAAGCTATAAACCAAAATATTAGAAGTTCTTCCTTTAGGTTTTCTTAAAAAAATAGAATATGTTTGTAAATAATTTGGGCTCACTTTAGGGGCCCAAATAGCAAAGATAGGCTAAATTAAGGTGTCTTTAGCATAATAGGGGATGTTGGTATCATTTTAGCTTGTCCTAACCCTTTAGGAAGGCATTTTGACATAGTTTCTAGAAGGATAAGCCTAGGGTGCGGGTTTGACTTAGTCAAACCCTAAGGCTGCCAATTTTTTCCCTTCCTACCCCTCTTGCTTGTTTTCCAAGGCTCCTTCACCTATAAATAGGAGGCCTACTACCCATTGTATTTTTCATGTTGAAATTAATAGAAGAAGAGTTACTGTGCACAAATAGTGTGAGGTGTTAGTGAGGTTTGAATTCCTCTTAGCATTTAGGTGAGAATCATTTCATTAGTATAATAGGCTTCCATCTAGTTTGTTCTTATAATTCTTTATGAATAGATATTGTCTACCTATGTATCGTTTTTGTTAACATATGGCTTTTGCTCTAGTCCCCCATATTTTTTGTATTTTCTTTCTTTTTTTCTTTTAATAATACTTTTTTCATGTGATGAAAGATGATTGTTGTTACATGAGGTGATAGCATTGCCTTCATTGCCAATTTGATTTCTTGGAATTTTGATGAGTTGGCGGAAGCTTGATGGAAGAGATGGAACAATGATGGCTCCAATGGAGCTATGGACTCCTTGAAGGTGCATGAAGAGTAGGGAAAGTGATTGGTGGGGCCATATCACTTGGAGAGGTGAAGGAAAAGACCAAATATGTCTATCCTAGAGAGGTCTAGACAAGAGAGTGAGAAGGTTAGCAAACTTGGCAACAATTCACTCATATAATTGATCTTATAAAATGAGAGTCAAACACCTCCTTTTATAGTGAAGAGGTTTGGCCTTGCCTTCCACAATTTGAGTGGGAAAAATCAAATGAAATAGGTTTGAAATTGAGGTCTATTTGGAGTCATATTTCAAGCATGACCAAAGTGTGCTTCATGTGACTCTTTTTAGGTTAAATGACCGACCTAGGTTAAATTAGGGGTCTTAATGAAACCCCGATTTAATCTAGGTTGGTTTTTTAGATACGTAATTCAACCCTAATTACAGTTAAGAAAATTTAAAACTATTTTTCCTACTCTACTTTTACAAGAGAAATAAATTCTACTCTAAAGAAACTACACTAGGTTATGACATTTTTGAATATGTATAAAAGGGTGTCTCTGCCATCAGTAGCAAAGTCTCAATCTTCTCGAATCTTCATTACCATTAACCTAATGGTTGGTCCTAAGCTTGGCCTTCTACCATCATCTCCTCCATCTTGAAGAGGATTTGACCTCAAATCACATGTCTTTACCTCTTCATTTGCATTACCTACAAAAGGTGTTAGATCCATAACATTGAAGGTAACATATACTTCATATTCCTCAGCCAGGTCTAACTGATATGCATTATGATTTATTTTCCTAAGGACTTGAAAAGGACAATCTCCCCGGGGACTAAGCTTAGACATCCTTTGACTAGGGAATCTATCTTTTCTAAGGTGAAGTCAAACCCAGCCTCTTAAAAAATTATTTCTCTTTTCCCCTTATTGTTATGTTTTATATATTTCTTTGTTTGTTTATGTATTTGGGTTGTAATCCTCTCATGCAATTTCTTTACTAATTTGGCTTTTGTTACTCCTTCATTATGCACAAATTCTTGTGGATTAGACAGAGGTAACAAATCCAAAGGAGTAAGAAGATTAAATCCACATGCAACCTCAAATGGAGAAATATTAGTAGTCTTATGAACCACTCTATTATATGCAACCTCAATATGAGGAAGGTACTCATCCCAACTTCATGATTGACCTAAGCAAGTTGAGAGAGATCTATTTATAACTTTTGTTTGTCCATTCGTTTGAGGATGATAAGAAGTTGAGAAGTTCAACTGAGTTCCTAGCCTTTCCCAGAGAGTTCTCCAGAAATGTTCAACAAATTTAGGATCTCTATCCAAAACTATGGTCTTAGGTAAACCATGAAATCTTACGACTTCTCTAAAGAATAGCCTAGAGATGTTGTTAGCATCATCCACTTTATGGTAGGGTATAAAATGAGTCATCTTACAAAACCTATCCACTACACAAAGATGGAATCAAAATCTCTTTGTGTCCTAGGAGGTCCTAATATGAAATCCATGCTTATATATTCCTAAGGAGCACTGGCAAAAGGTAAAGGAGTGTAAAGTCCACGAGACATTATCTTAGACTTAACTTTTAAACATGAGATGTATCTATGACAATGTCTTTAAACTTCTTTTCTCATGAGAGCTTTTATAAAAAAAAAATATTATGTTGAACCTTTTCAAAATATAATATATTTTTTTTTAAAAAAAAACAATGGGGGCATACTAATTTATAGGTTAGTGTGATTTAAGTTTGAGTTTTAGACTAATGCACTAGAGAGGTGGATCATAAGGAATATTTGAACTGAATGGAAAAGTAAGGTTTGTCAGAACCTTGGTGTCTACATGACAAAGTTGTAAGAAATGCAGTGAGATGGTTGAATATAAGAATAAGACATCATACATCCATTTTAGTTTCCTATTAAAGTAGTCTCAGTGGATACATGTCATGACAGGTTAGAGGAGTTGCCAATGGAAAACATAACAAAAGCATAATCAGTTTCAAACTTGACTTTGCTTTTATAAGTTGGAGGAAAATTGATTATTGACTCATCCTTTTGGAATTTATCTCAAGGACATGCAAATTAACATCCAAAGGACCAATGAAAAGTATTAATTATTGTACCTCCCTGGTAGTCGGAAGTGATGACGTGGCACCAAGCCACAGAGTAGGCGTGTGGACAAGGCGCCAGAGTTGCAGAAGGGAAGGAATTCGGGGGGTTCGTGTAATCGCCAGTTATTAAGTTGGCGTGCTCCGATCTCCAGCATGCCAGGCGATCGCCTAGTTGAAGATAAAGTCGCCAGATGATGAACTCAGGCGACCAAGTGAATGGGGATCGCCAGAACAAGCACATCGCCGAAGATGAAGGCGGCGCAGATTATGAAGGCGGCCGGCGAGACCACAGGGAAGGTGTACGAGAGCACCCTAACTCGCCCGTTCCAGTAGAGATCGCACTCCCAAGTTAGCTATGCACTGGGCAGTACCATGCATAAGTAACTTAGCCAAAAAAAGAGTCAGAAGCAGCGCCTAAGTCAAGGAGGCTCCAGATGGTGGCACGTGTACGACTGGATGCGAGCCACGTGTCCAGGTCTGTAACTGCCAGGAGAGAGAAAGTGACCAGGTATATAAGAGTTCTCAACGAACTTTCTGAGGTACGCGCGTTCAGATTACACTCTTTACGCTTGCGAGTTATAGAGCTTACTGTGAGAGAGAATTTGCACGGTTCCTGTTCTTAGTTTTCTCTTAGTATTTGGTGATTCGGTCACTGACTTGGGCGTTGGAGTGCGATCTCTGTTCCTTTGCAGGTTCTTGAGGTGGATCTCGAAGAAGAACGGAGGTTTGAAGCGGTGCACATGTCGATCCTTTGACGAGGCAGTTTCCAGCGTTCTGGTCAACAGGCAGGATCATCAGGCGCCCACCGTGGGGCCGTGTAAAACTTGCTCCCATCCACAGCGTGAGTTCTTGAAGGTTTTCGAAGTTTTCTGCGTGGTTGTGTACTGGTGCAACCATCGTTCGCTGCTTGCTTGAGATTTATTCGGTGAATTCGCGTTTTATACCGTTCGTTCGGGTTTTTGATCGGTGAAGTGAGGTTTTTCTGCTGTTTACGCATAATTTGTTCGGTGGAGTTGAGTTCTTTCGCTCGTTTGGTTATCCGCGGGAAAAGCGGTGGTTTCTGGTGGAGTTGCAGGTTTGTTTGAAGGTTTGCGGTGTTCTTGAGTTTTCTTGCGGAGTTTCGCACAGTTTTTTCCGATTGATCGCTGAATCGATCGTAGCTGAAGTAAGTGTTGTTCGCTGCATTCTGTGATTCGCTGAGTTTCATGAGAAAAATGAGAAGCAATCGTTCAAGTCCATTTGCGCCCGTCGCTGCTGAAGGCGCCGCCGCCATGACCATGGCGCAGATGTTGCAGGCAACTATGGAAGCCTCGCGCATAGAGCAGGCGAGAATGCACGAGGACCTGGCCGCCTCTCGGGCCAGGAATGACGAGCTTAGCAAAGTGACTGAGGAGCTGCGTCAAGCTCTTCAGGAGCAGCAGGGGCGTTCCGTTGCTGAAGAGGTCGCGCCGTCGTCGCCACCTCGCGTTTTTCCTATGCCTTTCGATCAGGCGATTACTGACACGCCCATTCCTGCGAGCAAGGTTCCGGTTAAGGCTGTTTTCACCGGTGTGGAGGATCCTGAAGCTCATCTCACCACGTTCCATACGCAGATGATGCTGTCAGGGGGGTCAGACGCCGTGTATTGCAAGATAATTGTGAGCACGCTCCAGGGAACGGCGCTGGAATGGTTTGTGAGCCTGCCTAACAGTCACATAACCAGTTTTCAGCAGTTCTCGAAGATTTTTGTTGAGCAATACATCGTGAATAAGGCACCGCCCAGGGTGTCTTACGACCTGTTTGATATAAGGCAGTATCAGGGAGAGTCCCTCAGGGACTACCTGAATCGTTTCGGGGCGCAGATGGTCAGATCGCCGGCCAAGGATGAAGAAATGCTAGTCTATGCGTTTAAGAAAGGCGTGCTTCCAGGACCATTCTGCGAGGCGTTGATCAGGGCACACCCCGCCACGTTCGCTGAGGTTAGGTGACTTGCGGTGGCCCACATCGCCAACGAGAGCGAAGTCGCCGAGAAGAGAGGGAGTGTGGCCTCCACTAGGCCACGCGCCCAGACCAGGATCCAGCCACAGAGAGTGCTGGAGACAGCGGCGGCCAGAAGGGATCAGAGGACTCGCCATCCTTATGATCCAAGGAAGAACAAAGGCAGGGGCCAAGGACGCCACCAACCAGCACGCCGGGAATACAATCGCCCGCCTAAGCACAAGTTTGTCATGGGATTGGCGGATCTGATCTTCATTCCCAATATATCCGCTAGGTTGAAGGCGCCAGAAAATGTGGGCGACAGGGTGCTGGGACCAAAGCCAGACGCCTGGTGTGAGTTTCACCAGGGCTTTGGCCATACAGTAGACTCGTGCTTAGCATTGGGATACCAGCTCGACGATCTAGTAAAGAGCGGGTTCCTAAATGATTATTTGCTGGACAGAAGGACGGGGGGTGCATCGAGCTCCCAGCCAGCAGGTGCTGAAGCTCAGCAGCACGAGATGCCTATGCACGGAGAAATCCATACCATTGCAGGGGGTTTCTCAGGAGGTGGATGCACCGCATCACAAAGGAAGAGGTACGCAAGGTCTATGATGACGGTGGACATGTTTGAAGACCACTCGCCGGAAGTGGACATTACATTCACCAAGAAAGATCTCCGGGATGTTGTGCCGCATGACAACGATCCCATAGTGATTTCGCTGATAACAGCAGGAAGGAAGGTCCACAGGGTGCTGGTGGACCAAGGAAGCTCGGCAGATGTGATGTTTTGGCCGACTTTCACGCAGCTAGAGCTGCCCCTTGACCAGTTGAGGCCCTATGGAGGGTGTTTGTATGGTTTCGCTGGTGACCAGGTGGAGGTCAGGGGGTACATAGAATTGAGGACAACGTTTACAGATGTGGCGGGTTCAAGAACGGAGAAAATCAAATACCTCGTTGTAAACGCTCCTTCCGCATACAACATCCTGTTGGGAAGGCCCACGCTCAACAGGATAGGTGCCATACCATCGACCCGGCACATGAAGGTGAAGTTGCCGTCCATGGAGGGGGTGGTTATCACCATCAAATCCGATCAGAAGGAAGCAAAGAAGTGCTATGAGAACAGCCTGAAAAACAAGAGATCGGTGAGTTACGTAACAACCACCCCACCTCCTGGTGTGAAGCCCAGATCGACGGTAACAGAGGAGACCGCCGGAAGGGACGTGGAGATGGTGGATGCTGAGCTAGGGGAGGGGAATGCCGGTCTGGAAGAGGAAGAGGCAAGGAATCGCCCTGAGGAAGCGAGAGAACTGGGAATCGCCAGGGCGGTGATCGCCAGAGAAACTAGACCAAAACCCGTCGAGCAGTGGCTCGAGAGAGAAATCGGGGGAAAGATCTTCAAGCTAGGAAGATCCCTAGAGGATGAGCTCCAGGACCAGATCGCCAAGGTGATTGAGCGGCATCTGGACGCGTTTGCAAGGTCCGCTTCGGACATGCCCGGGATCGACCCCGACTTCTTGTGCCATCATCTGGCGATGGATAGCTTGGTGAGACCAGTGCGACAAAGAAGAAGAAAGTTCAATGAGGAGAGGAGGCAGGCGATCAGGGACGAAACACAGAAACTCCTCGCTGCAGGCCACATCAGGGAAGTCCAGTACCCTGAATGGCTGGCAAATGTCGTGCTGGTGAAGAAGAGTAACGGGAAATGGCGCATGTGCGTCGATTTCACCGACCTGAACAAAGCTTGCCCAAAGGATTCGTATCCTTTACCAAGCATAGACGCCCTGGTAGATAGTGCTGCAGGGTGTAAGTTGCTGAGCTTCCTGAATGCCTTCTCGGGGTATAATCAGATCAAGATGCATCCCATGGATGAAGAGAAGACAGCCTTCATGACGGAGAGATCGTGCTATTGCTATAAGGTGATGTCGTTTGGGCTGAAGAACGCGGGGGCCACGTACCAGAGGCTGATGGATCGAGTACTTGCACCGATGCTGGGAAGGAACGTGCAAGCGTACGTCGATGACATGGTCGTGACCTCGCCGGAAAAGAGCAAGCACGTTGCGGACTTGGAAGAATTGTTCACGACGATCGCCAAGTTCAGATTAAAGCTTAATCCAGAGAAATGCATTTTCGGCGTGGAGGCTGGAAAGTTTTTGGGTTTCCTCTTGACTGAAAGAGGCATAGAGGCCAACCCTGATAAGTGTGCCGCCATCTTGGCGATGAGGAGCCCAGCTACGGTAAAAGAAGTCCAGCAGCTAACAGGTCGGATGGAAGCCCTGTCTCGCTTCGTGTCAGCTAGCGGAGAAAAGGGCCATCCCTATTTTCAGTGCCTGAGGCGCAATAATAAGTTTGTTTGGACGAAGGAGTGCGAGGAAGCCTTCGTCAAGCTGAAGGAGTATCTGGCGAGCCCGCCGGTTCTGTGCAAACCGCTGGTGGGAACCCCTCTCAGGTTGTATTTTGCTGTAACTGAGAGGGCGGTGAGTGCGGTGCTCGCCCAGGATCAAGATCAGGCTCAGAAGCCTATTTATTTTGTGAGTAAGGTGTTGCAGGGGCCCGAGACGAGATATCAGGCCCTAGAAAAGGCTGCGCTGGCTGTGGTATTTTCGGCTAGGAGGTTGCGCCACTATTTCCATAGCTTCATACTGGTGATGACTGACCTGCCCATCCAGAAGGTCTTGAAGAAGCCTGACGTTGTGGGAAGGATGGTGAAGTGGGCAGTAGAATTGTCAGAGTTTGATATTAAATATGAGCCCCGAGGCCCGATCAAGGGGCAAATCTTTGCAGATTTCGTGGTCGAGCTCTCATCTGAGGCAACGCGAGTTGAAGGGGACGATTTCCGTTGGGTACTCTCGGTGGATGGATCGTCGAACCAGCAGGGTAGCGGTGCTGGAGTCATTTTGGAAGGACCCAACGGCGTGCTGATCGAACAATCTTTGAGATTTGCCTTCAAAGCCAGTAACAATCAAGCAGAATATGAAGCGTTGATCGCCGGGATCTTGCTGGCCAAAGAGATGGGAGCCAGGGTGCTAATGGCTAAGAGTGACTTGCTGCTAGTCACGGGGCAAGTAACAGGTGAGTTCCAGGCTAAAGATCCACAAATGGCGGCTTACTTGGAGTGTGTGCAGGAATTGAAGAGTTCCTTTGCCTCCTTTGAAGTAGTGCATGTGCCCAGAGAGCAGAATGCCCGAGCTGACTTGCTAGCTAAGCTCGCCAGCTCAGGCAAGGGGGGTAGACAGAGGACGGTGATTCAAGAAACTCTGAAGACGCCAAGAGCATTTGTGGCAGATCACCTGGTTCTTCAGATAAGCAAGTCGGCGGAGAAAGCAGCGAGAAGTCATAAGTCCCTGACGCAAGAAACTTTGAGATCGCCGAGAATTAGAGCATGTCGAGGAGAGAAGGTGAACATGACGCAGGTGTGTGCTATCCATGAGCCAGACACCTGGATAACACAGTACAAGCGATGCCTGGCAGATGGCCTTCTCCCACTGGATCCGACAGAGGCTAGGAAGGTAAAGAAAAATTCTAGCAAGTACACGTTGATTGATGGCGATCTGTACAGGTTTGGGTTCACTCACCCACTCCTGGAATGTGTACATGGCGAGAAGTGCACGAGAATCATGGCAGAGCTCCACGAAGGTATATGCGGAAGCCACGTCGGGGGTCGAGCTCTGGCCGCGAGGACTCTCCGTGCAGGTTACTACTGGCCATCGATGAGAGAAGATTGCAAGAAGTATGCCCAATATTGCAAACAATGCCAACAGCACGCTGATTGGCACAAGGCGCCTCCCGAGGAGTTGAAGTCGATCTACAGCCCTTGGCCGTTTCATACCTGGGGAATCGACATCCTGGGACCTTTCCCGCTGGCGATCAGGCAGATGAAGTACTTGGTGGTGGCGATTGAATATTTCACCAAGTGGATCGAAGCAGAACCAGTGTCCCAGATCACCGCACACAAGATCGAAGGTTTCGTGTGGAAGAACATCGTGTGCCGCTTTTTGGAGTGCCTAAGCGCCTGGAATTCAACAAGTGTTTGCATCCGTCGAGCACCCTCAGACAAATGGCCAGGTGGAGTCAGCTAATCGGGTGTTGTTGAGAGGTTTGAAGAGAAGGCTAGAAAAAGCCAAGGGAAGCTGGGCTGAGGAGGTGCCCCGTATAGTCTGGGCATACCACACCACCGAGCAGTCAGGAACCCATGAGACTCCGTTCAGCTTGGTCTATGGGTGTGATGCGATGATTCCAGTAGAGATCCAGGAGAGCTCGCCGAGATTCCAGAACTTTGTAGAGGAAGACTCGAATGAAGAGAGAAGGCTGAACCTGGATCTACTGGATGAGGTCAGGGAAGAGGCGAGATTGAAGGCTGAGGCGGTGAAGAGGAGGATTGAACGAAGATATAACTCGAAGGTGATGCCAAGACAATTTTGAGAAGGCGACCTGGTGATGAGAAAAGCCCACTAGTACGAGACGGAGAATAAACTGTCACCCAAGTGGACTGGACCGTTCAGAATAACCGAGGCGCTCGGGAACAGCGCCTACCGCGTAGAGACATTGGAAGGAGGGGCTATTCCTCGCACCTGGAACGCCACGCACCTGAAGTTGTATTACAGTTGAGAACTTTGTAAGTAAAGATAAACACAAAGTTACTTTACAATGTCTCTGTTGAAACAGTTTGAAGGGGGCACTCTTTTTTCCCTAAGGAGGGTTTTTAATGAGGCCACCCAATAAAGAGAAGTTTTCAAAGTACAAGTTGTTTTAGATTGCGTGCTTGTTGTTTTCAGAAAAGTTTTGAAGAAAGACCTTGTCGCTTATATGTGACCCAAGGCAAGTTAAAGATATATTGCTTGCTTTCTAAAAAGTTTTAAGTCCTCATCGTTTTTCGGCGATCGGAGGCATCAGTTAAAGTTTTAAGTCCTTATCGTTTTTCGGCGATCGGAGGCATCAGTTAAAGTTAAAGGACCTCAACGCCCTCGCGCGTCCTGATGCGAGTTAAAGACCTCCTCGTCGTCGAGCGAGTGCAGGCGAGGAAGAGTGAAAAGTCCTCAGTGTTTCTGGGGGCGAGAAGATGTAACCCCTGGGGCAATGTAGAGGCACCAGCGAAAAGTCCTCAGTGTTTCTAGGGGCGAGAAGATGTAACCCCTGGGGCAATGTAGAGGCACCAGCGAAAAGTCCTCAGTGTTTCTGGGGGCGAGAAGATGTAACCCCTGGGGCAATGTAGAGGCAAGTAAAAGACCTTCTCGCCTATGAGCGAGTTCAGGCGAGTTAAAGACCTTCTCGCCACGAGCGAGTTCAGGCAAGATAAAATCCTTCTCGTCTCGAACGAGTTCAGGTATGGTGTTAAGGGTGGACGAAGTTTGGAAGGTGGCTAAGGCAGGTTCGAAGAGAGCGCCTAGCCACCCGGCCTTTTGTCCTGAAGTTCAGGAAGGTAGAGGAGGATCCGAAAGGCGCCTCTACCCCCAGATCAAAGAGCAATGGCCAAGGCGTGAAGCCGGAAAGAAGTCGATATCGCCTAGAGTCTTTGGCGATCAGTAAAAGTTCAAACAGTGGCGAGAAAGTTGAAAGACCCGATTTGATGAAGCAGATCGAATGAAGCAGTATTTAAGCTAGTAAGCTAAGTTAAAGTTTGTCGCTTGAGGAATGATTTTACGCTAAGGTTAATTGCCTTAAGATTACGAGTTGTTAAAGTGATTGTTGTTTGAAGTTGGAGTGGTTCGAAGCAGTTAAGTAAAAGATCGTTCCTACAATTTCGCTAAGTCTTTTCTTTGAAGTAAAATACGCAAGAAAAGTTAAAGCAGTTGAAGAAGTCGTGAGGGAAAATGCGCAGACTTTTGTCATTAAAGGTAAATACCAGTTCTGAACATATGTGCGGGAAGATATAAAATTTATTACAAATTATACACAAGAGAAAGTATAAAAGCAGTGGATGGAGTAAATTGATTAGTCTTCGGCGGGCACCACTTTACCATCCACCACCTCATTATTTAGAGACACCATGCTGAGATCCAGATCAGGGAACAAGCAGGCGAACTGTTCCCGTGCAGCTTCGAATCCAGCAGCCAGAATTTGGGCGGAACTCAGATTGAGATCTTCAATTTGCTTCTTAAGCTCTTCAATCTGTTTCTCGAGTTCTTCAGCTTGTTCTTTCAGTCCCTTATTCTGCTGCTCCAGCTCCTCAACTTGCTTCTTAAGTTGTTCGTTGATTTCTTGAGCCTGGAGAAGGTCTTCAGCAACCTTCTTGGATTCTGCTTGCACCTTGCCCAGTTCAGCTGCAAGCTCCCCTTTTTTCTTATTGGCTTCGTCGAGCTCAGCCATGGCGTCATCCCTTGCCTTCTCCACCTTGCCAAGGAAGATCTCCCGGTCGGCTGACCTTTGCTCCAGCTTCTTCACCTTGACGGCGTCGGTTTTTATGAGAGCCTCCAGGTCAGCCACCCTGACGCGATAAGGCACAATCTTGCTCTCTAGTTCGATTTTTTCTTGAGCCAGTTGCTGCACCTTATGGCAGAGTTCAGTAGCCTCCTTGCGCGCCATTCTGAGCTCGGTGCTCATTGCGTCCTCTACTCGGGAGTGTTCAATCTCCGCGAGTGTCAGGTTAAAGGACAACTTCTCCACCTCGACCCTCATAGTGCTGTTTTCAGTTTTAAGGTTGAAGAGGTCGTCCTGGAGTTTCCTGGTGGAGCTCTCCACGGCTCTGGTTATGATGGCGGGGATGTCTTCTGCTATCGTCTTCAGCTTAGCAGATAAAGGCTCCCACATCCTCGTAACCTCAAGAGGGAGGTTTGTTGCTTGTAGAGGTGCTGGGTGGGCCTGTTGTTGATTTTCGTCGCCACCTTCTTTGGTTGGTTCTTCAGTAGGCGTTTCTGCTCGTGGTGGCGACGTCGGGGACTCGGTGATCAGAATCGGAGAGGTGTGGGCAACCTCATCCCCGATTGGAGCAACATCTGCGACTGAGGCATTGGAAGGAGGACCCCCTCCAGCTGATACATATGGCGTGGAGGCGCTCGGGGGGTCCTCTATGAAATTTGGCTCTTGGGCCACAACCGCAGGTGGCGCAGTTGCCAGTGGAATGGCTTGGACAGGTGAGGCAGGAGCTGGTGGAGATGGCAAAGTTGGAGGTGGAGCGGGCGTGGATGGAGGTGTTGAGGTTGGAAGAGGGGGTGGGGCAGGTGGTGAAGAAGGTGCCACCCTTTTCCTCTTTGTAACAAGGCCATCTTCGGTGACCTCGTCATCTTCTTCCTCCTCCTCGTGGACTACCTGGGGAGCTTTCCTCTTGGGCCTTTTGAGGACAAGTTTTTTACGTTGGGCGGCGGGCTGGACATCGGAGGGAGCTGGGCCCTTAGGTGGCGATCGACCCTGTGCGGCGGCGATCTCCACCACCGAATTTGGTACTGTTTGAGAGCCCGTCGCCAACCCGTGGGTTCGGGCGAGCGCCCTCAATTCCGCGAGCTTGCCTTGGCCCAACATATTATCTGCATAGAGCGAAAATGCAGGAGTTAGTTCAGAGAGAAGAGTCAATGCGCAAGGCAGTATGCAACAGCAAAGCAGATAAAGAGTGCAGAAAAATAAAACCAAAGTCATGCGCGTGACGCACAAGACGCCCAGAAACAGTTAACAGAAGCAGTATCAAAACAAAGGGTTAAATGTTCTAACCTATACGAACTTCGAGTTGGTCCTCGAAGAATTCGAAGCATATTAGGGTGGTGGTGAGGAAGGTGATGTTGGCACTCGCCACACTCTTCCAAAAGAGGCAGAGATCTCTGTCCAACGCACCCATGCTATCAGGACTTCTGGGTCTCCTGAAGCAGCTCTTGGACTCCTTGTTCCCCTTGTTCACCCAGTACAAGGGGAAACCGTCGAGTAGGGAAGTGTCCTTGTTGTTGGGGCACACTTGGACGAACTTTCCCTTCCAGTCTTTATAGGATTGCTGAAAGATGGAGAAGATCGACCTCCCAGCAATCCCATTTAAGCTAACCCATAGGCGGTCTCCCGGGTGCTTGGCTTCGAAGAGAAACAGAAATACATCTACGGATGCTGGCAACCCCAGATGGTCGCATATCACTTGGAACGCTCGCACAAACGCCCAACTGTTGGGATGGAGCTGGGCGGCGGCGATGTTGAGCTCGGTGAGGAGCTCCCTCTCGAAACGTGTAAAGGGAAACTTTAGTTTCACCTTCTTGAATAGCGTTGTGTAGACGAAGCAGAAGGGCCCGTCATTGCTCGCCTTATCGTCGGCGCAAACGGGCAGATCGGGGGGGCAAGGTAGCACTATCATCTTCTCATCGTGCTCCTTATGAAATGTTTGGTGAGGCTCATCCCCCTTAGTCAATCGCAAAACTGCCCCAGCAGTGTTCACGGAAGACGTTTCCCTCAACAGGGTCGAGTTGGCCCAGGGGTAGAGTTTTTTGAAGTCTAGTGGGGGGACGGGGGCTCCTCCGGTGATAGGTGGAGTCGCCTGGGCCAGGTTGGGGCGGGAAGGTGCAGGCCTCTCAGCCTGGGAAGATGAAGCACCGCGTGCTCGCGGTGGGTTGAGTGCTTGAGAAGAGGGGTTTCGCGATGAAGGAGGAGGATTCGGGGTGATCTTTGAGCGAGTCATTCTCGAAGCTGCAAAGGAAGAAGAAAAGGAAAAATGATCAGGGTTCGCAGAGGCTGACTCGATCATGGGAGAAGGGTGAAAAACGAACGAGCGAAGGTTCGTTGCAACGATTGACGAAGCCCTAAGTTACGAGAAAGGAGAAATGGAAAAACAACCCACAACGTATGCACCAGACAGTTACAGGATGATGCGAATCGGTTAAAATGCAAGAAAAACCAGGTGAAGAAGGAAAGGAGGTACCTTTTGATGATCAGGAAGACGATGAAGGATGCTGGTGATTCAGAATGTTGAAGAACGCTGAAAGTTTTTTGCAGGAGAAGGTGAGAGCGTTTGAGAATACGAAGAAAAGTGATTGAACAGTGGAGTGAAATGGGGTTTAAGAGTTTTTTCGAAATGGGTTTGGGAAGCGCAAACGGTAACTGAAGGTAACCGTTGATGAAGCCACGTGTCGAACGATGGGTGAGGGGTTTGGTGGAGCGTCAGAGAAGCAGAAAGTACAACCGCTTGGAATTCTGCGTCAGTGCCACGTAGACCGGTGTTGACGTGACTCTTTCAGTCTTTTCGCTGGACAAGTCTTCGCTTAAGACTGGGGCCTTGTGTACCGCCCTGGTAGTCAGAAGTGATGACGTGGCACCAAGCCACAAAGTAGGCGTGTGGACAAGGCGCCAGAGTTGCAGAAGGGAAGGAAGTCAGGGGGTTCGTGTAATCGCCAGTTATTAAGTTGGCGTGCTCCGATCTCCAGCATGCCAGGCGATCGCCTAGTTGAAGATAAAGTCGCCAGATGATGAACTCAGGCGACCAAGTGAATGGGGATCGCCAGAACAAGCACATCGCCGAAGATGAAGGCGGCGCAGATTATGAAGGCGGTCGGCGAGACCACAGGGAAGGTGTACGAGAGCACCCTAACTCGCCCGTTCCAGTAGAGATCGCACTCCCAAGTTAGCTATGCACTGGGCAGTACCATGCATAAGTAACTTAGCCAAAAAGAGAGTCAGAAGCAGCGCCCAAGTCAAGGAGGCTCCAGATGGTGGCACGTGTACGACTGAATGCGAGCCACGTGTCCAGGTCTGTAACTGCCAGGAGAGAGAAAGTGACCAGGTATATAAGAGTTCTCAACGAACTTTCTGAGGTACGCGCGTTCAGATTACACTCTTTACGCTTGCGAGTTATAGAGCTTACTGTGAGAGAGAATTTGCACGGTTCCTGTTCTTAGTTTTCTCTTAGTATTTGGTGATTCGGTCACTGACTTGGGCGTTGGAGTGCGATCGGCCGCAGCGGCGCCGCTCTGTTCCTTTGCAGGTTCTTGAGGTGGATCTCGAAGAAGAACGGAGGTTTGAAGCGGTGCACACGTCGATCCTTTGACGAGGCAGTTTCCAGCGTTCTGGTCAACAGGCAGGATCAATTATGAATTTCTTTTCATGACTTTAATGTGCATAGTGAAACGGTTGGATCTTGTTACATAAAAAACCTATATATGTTTATTATAAGAGAATGAAAAGACTAAATTAAGGATAAATATAGTTTATATTATCTATTATAGTGTTAGTTATTATTGTTTTCCTATTTTCTATTATAACTTATGAATAAATGGTATTTTCCTTTATATTGAGCCTTGGTTTCAGCAAAAGAAGGTTAGGAATTTGGATTTTGTGTAAATAACGAATTCTAGCACTAGTGCAGAAAGGCAAAACAAGTGCGGCTATTTTACATTTATAAGGGCGGCTATATAGTCGCACTTGATCAGCACGCATTCTTAAATCGAAGATGCGATTTATAAATGCGACTATGTTAAATAGCCGCATTCTTATTTAATTTTAAAAAAAATTAAAACCATAAACCCTAAGGCAGCAATAGTGGTGGCAGCAGCAACAACAGAGCAAATATGGCATAGCAAAAACCCAAACAATAGGTAATGAAGTGGTGACCTTCTCAATACAAGAAAACAAATTTATAAGAGAAACGAAAAAATATATATAAACCAATGGTGAAGAAGAAAGATAACTCAAAACGAACTTACAATGGCACAAAGAAGACAATGAAGGCTCGTAGAAAACGAGAGGAAGCATGATATGATTCCAATAGCACAATATGAATGATTCTTGGCATTCTTAGGAATCATCTTGAGTTGGATAAGAGATAGGCACTTTATGATAGAATTGGATCAAGGTTCTATGATCAAGAACTCACCAAGACTAGTACCAAAACCCAAACTCATATGGAAGTTCCATGTATTGTCAAATTGAACCGAACAAAAAGCATAAGAACAGAAAAAGAATCAAAGATGAATCGGAAGAAAGTAAAAGACCGAAGCAAATAGCAATAGAAGCTAGAAAACCGAACTGAAAAAGCAAAGGAAGCAAGCTAAGACATGAACATAAAAAGAGAAGGAAGGAAGGAGAAGAGAGAGCTCATGAAGATGGAGGAATGGTTGGATGGTCACGCCACTTAGAGGATGGAGACTCCAAGATGAGTGTGCAAAGCCGCCACTTGAGGTAACCAAAGAACTCTCAAGATAAGACTAAGTGAGGAAGGCACAAAGCTCTCCAATTCTCTCTCAAATTGAGTAGAGTTTCTCTAATTCAAAATTCAAATCTGAAAAATACAAAGGCAGCACCTTAATTTATAGCCTAGAGGTGCTGAATGCAAAGCTAATTAAATCCAAAATTCCCCCCAAATACATGAAAGTGGCGCCAAGCATGAGGAAGGTGTGACTTCCTCTCCCACTTTGGCACCTCCCTATTACTTCTACACCTCTCTACTAAACGCACACCCCCCTAAGACTCCTAAACTAAAGACCTAAAGATGTTTTCACAAAAGAGGTTTCTTATGTTTCCCTCTAAGCACCTTTAAACAAAGAAATTACAAAAAGAGAAAATAAACGTCCATTAGCTCCTAAAGCCTTGAACATGCTCCTTGTAAGCCTTTGAGGTGGGCTTTGAACTCCATGAGCGTCCTCCATTTGTGCCTCAACCTCTTCTTGCTCTTGATGATTGGCCTCCATGTCCACTTGAGCTTTATCTCCATCATACTCCCCGAGTTGGAGAGAATGCGACCACGAATTCTGGAGACCTACAGAAAAAGGAGTTAGATCACTGATATTAAAAGTATGACTACCTAAGAATGTATCAGGCATATCTAACTCATAAGCATTGTCATTAATCCTCTTTAGGACTTGGAAAGGTCCATCCCCACGAGGCATTAGTTTGGACTTTCTTTGAGTAGGAAAATGAACCTTCCTCAAATGAAGCCAAACCCAATCACCTTCCTCAAACAACAATGCTTTTCTCCTTTTATTGGCAAGTTCAGCATACTTGCCAACCTTCTTCTCAATTCTCTTCTTGATGTCTTTATGCAAAGTTTTCACAAAAGAAGTCTTTTCATCCCCATCTTTGCACAAGACATCTCCAACAATGGGAATAGGAAGAAGATCAAGAGGTGTTAAGGGTTTAAACCCATAGACAACCTCAAAAGGAGAATGTGAGGTGGTAGAATTTACTACACGGTTATATGCAAACTCAACATGGGGTAGTAAATTCTCTCACACTCTAGGATTCCCCGAAATAAAACATCTCAATAGTTGTCCCAAAGTTCGATTCACCACTTCGGTTTGACCATCAGTTTGTGGGTGGCAAGTGGTAGAAAATAAAAGTTTAGTTTCAAGCTTGCCCCACAAGGTCTTCCAAAAGTGACTTAAGAACTTGGGATCTCTATCAGACACTATAGATCTAGGGATCCCATGCAAGCGAACCATTTCTTGAAAGAAGAGGTTTGCAATATGACATGCATCATCCACTTTGTGGCAAGGAATAAAGTGAGCCATCTTTGAAAAACGATCCACTACCACAAAAATGGAGTCCTTTCCCTTTGATGTCTTGGGTAATCCTAAGATGAAATCCATAGATATGTCAACCCAAGGCATTGAAGGGATAGGAAGAGGAGTATATAAACCATGGGGATGCATCTTAGATTTAGTTTTGCGACAAGCTATGCATTTATCACACAAACTATGAACATGTTTATGCATATGAGGCCAAAAGAAATGTTCATGCAACACATCCAAAGTTTTAGCAACCCCAAAGTGACCCATTAAACCCCCCTCATGGGCTTCTCTAACAAGAGATAATCTAATAGAACTTTGAGGGACACAAAGACATTTTCCTTTAAAAAGAAAGCCATCTTGTATAAAAAAATATTTGTGTCCTCCCTTAAGACACTCTTGATAGATGAGAGAAAAATCAAGTTCATCATGATAAAGTTCCTTAATGTGATCAAAGCCAAGATATTGAGAACTTAAAAGATTTAGCAAAGTATATCTTCTAGAAAGTGCATCCGCCACAATGTTTACTTTGCCTTTCTTATATTTGATCACATAAGGAAATTGCTCAATGAATTCCACCCACTTAGCATGCCTCTTGTTAAGCTTGTTTTGGCTTTTCAAATACTTAAGAGATTCATGATCACTATGTATCACAAACTCTTTGGGAAAAAGATAGTGTTGCCAAGTAAACAAAGCCCTAACAAGTGCATATAATTCTTTATCATAAGTGGAATAATTGAGATGACTTCCCTTCAATTTCTCACTAAAATAAGCTATGGGGTGGCCCTCTTGAAGGAGGACAGCCCCATTGCCTATACTTGAAGCATCACACTCAATCTCAAATGTTTTAGTGAAATTAGGAAGGGCTAAGATGGGAGCATTAGTCAATTTTTCTTTTAAAGTCTCAAAAGCTTTTTGTTGAGCTTCTCCCCATTGAAAAACCACATCCTTTTTCACTATATCATTGAGAGGTGCAGCAATGGTACCAAAGTTTGGTACAAATCTCCTATAGAAAGAAGCAAGTACATGGAAACTTCGGACTTCATTCAAAGTTTTCGGTGTAGGCCAATTTTGAATGGCCATCACCTTTGTTTTGTCCACATGGACCCCTTTGCTACTGACAACAAACCCTAGAAATTCTATATGATCAAGAGCAAACATACATTTAGCAAGATTAACATACAAATGTTCCTTCCTAAGGGTTTCTAAAACTTGCCTAACATGCAACCTATGGTCATTCAAAGATAAGCTATAAATGAGAATATCATCAAAGTAAACAACAACAAACTTACCAATGAAAGGTCTAAGAACATGATGCATGAGGCGCATGAAGGTACTTGGTGCATTAGTTAAACCAAAGGGCATAACTAACCACTCATACAAACCAAAGTTGGTCTTAAAAGACGTCTTCCATTCATCATCCGGTTTGATACGAATTTGATTGTAGCCGCTTTTAAGATCAATCTTTGAAAAGATTTTTGAACCATGCAATTCATCCAACAAATCATCAAGCCTAGGTATGGGATGCCTATACTTAATTGTAATGTTATTGATGGCCCTACAATCCGAACACATTCGCCATGTGCCATCTTTTTTAGGCACTAAGATGATAGGCATAGCACAAGGACTCATGCTATCTTGAACCCACCCTTTCTCAATCAAAGCCTCAACTTGTTGGAGAATTTCCTTGGTTTCACTTGGATTGGTCCTATAGGCTGGACGATTTGGTAAGGAAGAGCCCGGTATCAAATCAATTTGGTGTTCAATCCCTCTCAAAGGTGAAAGTCCTTTTGGAGGATCTTGAAACACATCTTGAAACTCTTCTACCAAATTTTCCAAACAATGAGGACTATCAACAAGTGGTTCTAGCTTAAGAGTTCTAGGGATGGCTAAGAAAAGAGGATGGTGAACCACTATTTCCCTTTGAAGCTCATGCCTAGACACAAGAAGTGTAGGCTTAGAACTCTTATCTTTTTTATCTTTTTCACTCTCCCTCTTTTTTTTCATGATGATTTGGTCCTCATGGACTTCTCTAGGAGAGAGAGATTTTAAAGTAACCTTGTGACCATGGAAATCAAAAGAAAGTTTGTTGGAAAAGCCATCATGAAAATTTTTTCTATCAAATTGCCAAGGCCTTCCCAAAAGAACATGTGTAGCTTCCATGGGCACAACATCACATAATACCTCATCTTTGTATTTTCCAATGGAGAAATGGATGAGGACTTGTTTATTCACAACAATTTCTCCTACTTCACTAAGCCATTGCAATTTGTAGGGCTTTGTATGAGAGATAGTAGGCAATCCAAGTTTATCTACTACTCTTGTACTAGCCACATTAGCACAACTACCCCCATCCACTATCAAAGAACAAATGTTGTTTTGAATAAGACATCTTGTATGGAAAATATTTTCCCTTTGACTTTCATCAAAAGGTTGTGAAACTTGTCCAAGAAGTCTTCTCACAACTAACAAATCTCCTTCAAGTGGACTCTCACTCTCATTCTCACTAGACGCCCTAGAAGGTGAAGAATGCCTAGGTGAATCCGAATCATGCTCACTCATGCCATTATGCACAAACATATTCCTTTTAGAAGGACAATTAGCCGCAATGTGACCATAACCCATACACTTAAAGCATTTCTTACTAGACGATTTAATTGGGGATTTAGGCCTAGAAGTAGATGGCTTAGGTTCCTTGGGTTTGAAAGAAGAATCTTTAGAAGGAAATTTTGAAAAATACTTTTTGTTCCTCCAAGAATTGTTGTAGTAACCATCATTGGGAAAATTTTTAAAAGAATTTTTCTTAGCAAGTTGGGCTTCCACCTTCATTGCAAGATGAACTAAAGAACCCAATGGTGAATACTCTTGTAACTCAACAACATCTTGAATATCCTTCCTTAGACCACTCATAAACCTAACAATCATAGCTTCCTCTCTCTCTTCTAATTCAACTTTAAGCAAAAGCGTTTCTAACTCTTTGTAATATTCATCCACATTTAGCGTGCCTTGTTGAAACCGTTGGAGTCTCAACATGAGGTCTTTCCTAAAATGTGGGGGCACAAACCTAGCGCGCATTTGATCCTTTAAAGAGTTCCAAGAGTCCACGGGAGGACACTTGTGATAGATAATGTCCTTTACAATACCATGCCACCATTTCATGGCATAATCACTAAACTCTAAGGTGGCTAGCTTAAGTTTATGCTCATCTTGGATCTCATGGATCTCAAATATTTGTTCACACTTAGCCTCCCAATCTAAATACAAATTAGGATCACTAGAGCCATTAAAACAAGGAAGCTTGACTGAAGGTAGCCTAGCCTTTGCATCTTGGTAGTGTCCAACTCCACGGTGATGTCTCTCCCCTTGATTGTGATGTCTATGTCCATGGAATTGAGGTGGAGTTTGCCTTCTCCTATGGTCCTCCTCACGGCCAAAGTCATTTGAAGAACCTCTTGAAGAAGGTCTATGTGAATGATGCCCACCATTGATAGAGTGAGATGGCCTAGCTTGTTGCACCTCCAATGAAAAAGTAGGCACACCAAAGAATATTTAAAGAAAAGCACTAGAGTAGATGAAGAAAACAAAAACAGAGCTACTGGAAATTTATTTTTATGCAAACTGTGCTTGATGTTCACTGATTTAACTGGAACGAAATAAAGCGAACTGGATTATGAAATTTTAACCACAGAAAGTTCAAGATCTTAGCTCAAAAATGGCACTGGAATTACGCAAAAACAGTAAGCCAATTAATGGAGATAAATTTTTCAAAATCGCTGCCAGATTACTGTATTTCTTTCGGCAGAATTGTACACTTTTTGTATTTTATTTATCATTTTTTGTGTACTTTGAATTTTTTAGTACTTTTTTTCTACTCTTTTCTAACACTTTGAAGAACACAAATCCATAATTTCAGAATTTTCCAGTGAGTAAATCAATTGCAATAAGGAAAAATAGTAAGCACGTTTTCAGAAAACAGAATTAAGAACTAGCAAAGACATAATGGAAAATGATGTATAGGAACTTGTATAGGTCTAAAATACAAGTATGAACTCAATTCTAAAACAGAAAATGCACAAAGGATCAAATATCAAACTCAGAAAAATTATATGACACCAAAGCAAGAAACAAAAAATTCAATAAAAGTACTACAAGAAGTGATGAAAATTATGGAAAAACATGACAATGACAAAACATGTATGGATTCAAAAAGGAAAATACTCAAACATATGATAGGCACAATTAAGAAAACAGCAAGAAAACTCAAAATAAGCCTAAAAACAGAAATTTAAACAACAAGAATTATAGAGCTCTTGAATTAAAGTGCAACACAACTCAAAAATTAAACAAGAACACACCTAAACTCTAGATACCACATGATATGATTCCAATAGCACAATATGAATGATTCTTGACATTCTTAGGAATCAACTTGAGTTGGATATGAGGTAGGCACTTTTTCATAGAATTGGATCAAGGTTCTATGTTTAAGAACTCACCAAGACTAGTACCAAAACCCAAACCTCATATGGAAGTTCCATGTATTGTCAAATTGAACCAAAAACAACAACTAGAAAAGAAGAAGAAGCAAAGATGAACGGCAAAAGTGAAATGAACCGAAGCAATAGACAAAAGAAATGAAGTACCGAACTGAAAAAGCAAAGAATCAAGCTAAGACATGAACATAAAAAGAGAAGGAAGGAAGGAGAAGAGAGAGCTCATGAAGATGGAGGAATGGTTGGATGATCATGCCACTTAGAGGATGGAGACTCCAAGATGAGTGTGCTATGCCGCCACTTGAGGTAACCAAGAACACTCAAGATAAAACTAAGTGAGGAAGGCACAAAGCTCTCCAATTCTCTCTCAAATTGAGTAGAGTTTCATTAATACAAATTTCCAATCTGAAAAATACAAGGGCAGCACCTTAATTTATAGCCTAGAGGTGCTGAAATGCAAAGCTAATTAAATCCAAAATTCCCCCCAAATACATGAAAGTGGTGCCAAGCATGAGGAAGGTGTGACTTCCTCTCTCACTTTGGCACCTCCCTATTACCTCTACACCTCTCTACTAAACGCACACCCCCCTAAGACTCCTAAACTAAAGACCTAAAGATGCTTTGACAAAAGAGGTTTCTTATGTTTTCCTCTAAGCACCTTCAAACAAACAAATTACAAAAAGAGAAAATAAACGTCCATTAGCTCCTAAAGCTTTGAACATGCTTCTTGTAAGCCTTTGAGGTGGGCTTTGAACTCCATGAGCGTCCTCCATTTGAGCCTCAACCTCTTCTTGCTCTTGATGATTGGCCTCCATGTCCACTTGAGCTTGATCTCCATCAAAGCACGAGAGCAGAAACAAAAGAGAAAATGAAACGTCAGAGAACCCTTCGCCAATGCAAGAAAACAAACAAATAAGTGAAACGAAAAAATTTATAAACCATTGGTGAAGAAGAAAGAGAGAAAATTGAAATAAACTTACAATGGTACGACAACACAATGAAACTCGCAGAAGAAGAGAGGAACACCAAAGCAAAAACAAAGAGAAAAAAGAAAGAAAGTATGAAAGCGTAAGTGGCGCGCTTCAAAATTAGGGTAAAAAATGATTTAAGAATGCGACTATTATAAATAGTCGCATTCGTAAATCATGCGCTTTGATTTAAGAATGCGGCTATTTAAATAGTCGCATTAATAAATCATGCATTTTGATTTAAGAATGCAGCTATTACAAATAGTCACATTCGTAAATGAAATTAATTTAAAAAATGCCACCGCGTTTTGAATGACAGCGGCTAACCCTAAAACCGCATTAAATAAATAGTCATTGTTTATTCATTTTGTGCTAGTGTAGTGAACAAAAATGAGAATGCTCCTTTTATAGGTAAACTTAAATTGGAAATTCCACTGTAGAAAAAAGGAGAATGCAACACATTGGTTCTTCTATTGGAGACAAAAATCCAAGAATTCATTTTGGAAAGAATTTTTCAAAGCATTGACCACAAAAGGTGGATAATGTGTTGTAGACACATTAACAAAATCAACTGTGCAATTATTTTTATAAATTATTAAATGTGTCATGAAAATGATCAAAATATGCCTAAAATATACTTAAATTCAGTATTCTTTATACTTGGACTAATGGACCAAATGTTATACTCAGTTACAAACTAATCACCATAAATTTGAACCACAAAACAACGCGATAAAAAATAACACACTACAAACAAATAATAAACCGTCACAGTTACAACCAACAAAAATTCACCTAAATAGAGCTTTCAGTTCCACACAACAAGCCTTTCCCAAAGAACCACACCAATTAATCTGAATAAAAATTGCATCAAAATATAAAAAAAATGGCCATTGTACTCTACATTTGCTATGCATAAATTGACGAAACTCACCTTTAGGGTTTCAGCTCCATCCCCCAAAGCCTCTGCCTCCTCACGACAACAACCTTCGCATGCCTCCACCTTTAAGATTATGGATTCAAACTCACCCCTTCGCAAATGCTTCACTCGCAAATTAGGATTTGCCACTTCACCCTTCAAACATAAAGGGTTTGAGAATTTACTTACCAGGTAGGACTTCCAAGCTCACACCGATAGTGTTGGGAATTTAGGAACCACGATTGGGGATTTTGAGAGAAGATTTGGAGAGAACGAGTGTAGGCGAGAGATAGAGATTATAGACATAAAATTCGCTTATACATTTTTTAGTGATTTTCTTTTTCATTTATGTAACCCTTCGTTAAGCTGACACAACAGGCTTAGTCAGGATTGCATCCCTCACATCACACTAATCTAAATAAAAAAAACCTTGTGCAGTACATACATTAATTTAATATATTTTATTTATATTATAAATTTTTAAATTTAAAAAATATATATTTTCTTCATTTGTGTTTCTAGAAAAACGCTAATTATTTGTTTCTGCTTTTATTTATTTTAAAAAATTTAGTGTAGGGATAACATTTATTTAGTCAAAGTTAAGTTTTTATTTATTTTTAGTGTGGGCTTAGCCTACACTAATTTTATCTGTTTTTTTGGCCACATTTATTTATAGTAGCTAATCAATGTTATTTTTGTAGTGGAGTGAGATATTGAATACGTCAATTGACATTTGTTTTGATGATAAGATTCTCTTGAATTTGATTAACGTTTATTTGATTATGATAGGTTTCTCTCATCCGATTGATGTTTTTCTTGAATTTTCAAGGAAATTTACGGAAGCTAGTGGAAGAGATGGATCAATGATGACTCCATTGGAGCTATGGATTCCTTGTAATTGCATGAAGAGTGAGAAGAGTGATTGGTTTAGCCATATCACTTGGAGAGTGAAGAAGAAGACCAAGGTGTCTATCCTAGAGAGGTTTAGACAAATGAGTGCTTAAGCTTGAAAAATTGGCAAAATAACACTCATATATTTTATAAAACATGAACCAAGTTGCTCCTTAATTGGTGTAGGAGGTCGGCCAAAGGTTACAAAAAGGGAGGGAAATCAAATGCTAGAAAGGTTTGAAAATAGGTGCCTAATTAGAGTCACAAGGCAAGCATGATCAAGTGTTCTCTATGTGACCTAATTAGGACTAATGACCGGCCTATGATTTTATTGGGCTGCAATTAAGCCCAATTATACCATAGGTGGATTTTAGATGCCTAATCCTAACTCTAATTAAATTAAAAAAAAAATTACAAGTAAATTTCCTACTATACTTTTAAGCAAGAAAATTAAAATCCTACTATAAGAAATTAAACTAGGTCATGGAATTTTTTAAAATAGGAGAGTGTCTTTGTCATCAGTAGCTGAGTCCCAATCTTCTTGTACCCTCCTTGCCAAAGCTCTAGTGGTTGGTCTTGACCTGAGATTTCTACCATCAGATTAAGTTTGACATCTGTGTGAGAATTTAAAGATTGAAAATTTTAAGATAACTAGTGAAGAATTCATTGTTGAATGAACTTGAGAGTAAACATGTTTTTTTTACCGTTTTATTATCGTCTATCTTAATTTTCTCCTCTCAACGTCCCCTTTGACCTTTATTGTTATTTTTAACCTTTTGCTTGCAAATAAGTTTTGAACACTGATTTGTTGAATCAAGTGTGTTCAGGCTTTGAAGAATCCAAACCCTTTGAAGTTTGATGGAAGGCTGGTTGTGCTTGCTGTTGCATAGGTGTTTTAGAATAGGATCTAGGGTAGATTTTCTGTGTAAATCCACTCTTGATTGAATCCAAAGCTTAAGCATTCTTAAACCTTTTAATTGAAAGTGTTTTTCAAACTAAGTGAAAAACAACCTGTTGTTTTGTCGAAACAACCGATTGTTTTATACTTAGGTGTTTTTAGAAAGGTTGAAAACTGTTTTTGATGGTTGACTTGTTGTCAAACCAAAACAACTGATTGATTCGAGTATTCAACTGATTGTTTGTTTTGGGACCATAATAGAAAACTGTTTTGTGCTTTGACTGAGCATTAAATGATTTTATAACTGATTACGCTCCAGTTTTAAATGCTTTGACCAGTCTTTGAAAGCAATAAATAGTTTGTTATGTTTGTAACAAACAAGAACAGAGATTTAATAAAAGAAAAACATATTTGAGTTTTTCACTGATTTTTGCTTTTCAAGAGTTGAAGTTTGCTTTGTGATTGCTTGGATCAAGAGAGTGTGGAATAGGATTTTCATCTTGTGTTGATTTTAGATCTTTCTGTAACAAGTGTAATCCTTTTGTACTTTGAAGAAACTTTGTGTGTGAAGCTGAGAAGTGTTGTGTGTTCTTGAGGTTGTCAAGATCAACATTCTTAGTGGTGTTTATGTTGAGCCAAAGGAAGTGTGTGTCTTGAGGGTATCAAGGTCACTTCTTTGGTGGTGTTGTAAGTAATCTAGGGTTGATTGCTTAGTGGATTCCCGAGTGGTTTCTGGGAAGACTGGATGTAGCTTTTGGTTTAAGAGTGGACCAGTATAAACCTGTGTGTTCAATCTCTCTATCCCTTGAACTCTTTAATTTCAGTTTATATTGTGAACTGGTATAAACAACCGATTGTTTCTGCGAAACAACTGATTATTTTTCTGGTGCTGTGCTAAATTGCTTTGTGTTTTTGGCAAACTGAATTCTGAATCAAGTCTTCTAGAAGTAATTTCATTCTAGACTTAAAAGTTTGCGAAAACCCTCTTTAAACCATTCACCCCCTCTAGTTTAAAGCCATACATTCTTACAATTGGTATCAGAGCTTGGTTCTTGAAATTTATTCAAGTGTGATCCTAAAACTGTTTTTATATGGCTGATAGACTACCTTTTGGAGAAGGTGCTTCAATCAACAGACCACCTCTGTTTTGTGGTTTGAACTACCAATTTTGGAAAGTCATAATGAAAATCTTTGTGGAATCACTTGACAAAGGTATTTGGGATGCAATTGAAAATGGCCCCTTTGTTCCAAAATTTGAAAAAGATGGATCTTCCATTGAAAAACCTTGGCCTCAATGGACTGATTCTGAAAGTAAGAAGGCCAAATTTGATTGCATTGCTAAAAGCATAATAACTTCTACCTTGAATTCAGATGAATTTTTCAAGGTCTCTCAATGCAAATCAGCAAAGGAAATATGGGACACCTTGGAGGTAACTCATGAAATGTTCAGAATGCTCAAGGGTGAGACCATTGCTGAAGTTCAGAAGAGGTTCACTCACATCATCAATCACCTCATGAGACTTGAGAAAACCTTTGAAAAAGAAGAGCTAAACATCAAGATCCTCAAATGTCTTGATAGGTCATGGCAACCTAAGGTAACTGCTATATCTGAATCAAAAGATCTAACATCATTAAGTATGGCTTCTTTGTTTGGCAAGCTTAGGGAACATGAGTTAGAGATGAATAGACTCAATGTTCAAGAAAGTGAAGACAAGCATGTAAGGAGTATTGCCTTAAAAGATGTCAAGCACAAAAGCAAGCAAGAATCCAATGATGAAAGTGATGAAGAGAACCTTAGTTTGCTATCTAGAAAGTTTAACAAATTCTTGAAAAGGAACCGCAACAAAGACTCCAACAAAGAAAGGTATGGAAACAAAAAATCCAATGATTTTAATTCCAATAACTATACTTGTTTTGGTTGTGGTGAGCAAGGGCATATAAAGGCAGATTGCCCAAATAAAGAAAGCAAGGAGAAGAAGTCAAGCTACAAAGAAAAGAAGGGAAAGTCAAAAAGGGCTTACATAGCTTGGTGTACCGCCCTGGTAGTCGGGAGTAATGACGTGGCGTCGAGCTATGATATAGGCGTGTTGGATGGGACACCTGGTTGGCAGAAGGGAAGGAGGTCGGGGGGGTTTGCGTAGTCGCCAGTTATTAAGTTGGCGTGCTCCGATCTCCACCATACCTAAACCGGCGGTCACCGAGTTGAAGATGAAGTCGCCAGATGTGAATCCAGGCGACCAAGTGATTAGAGATCGCTGAAACAAGGACATCGCCGAAGATGAAGGCAGATGGTCATTTCCCAGCTGGCCAGAGGATGAAGCTCGGGAGATAGCACACTTGAACGTATACAGTGAAACAGGTAGTACAGATCATGAAGGCGGTCGGCGAGACCACAGGGAAGGTGTGTACGAAGGCACCCGAACTCGCCATCCAGAAGAGATCACGCTCCAAGGCAACTATGCACTGAGTAGTATCATGCATAAGTAACTTAGCCAAAGAAGAGTCAGAAGTAGCGCCCAAGTCAAGGATGCTCCAGATGAAGGCACGTGTACAGCTGGATGCAAGCCACGTGTCCAGATGTGTAACTTCCAGGAGAGAGAAAGTGCCCAGGTATATAAGAGTTCCCAACGAACTTCTGAGGGACGCACGTTCAGATTGTTTCTTTACGCTTGCGAGTCTTGAGTATACTGAGAGAGAACTGGTCACGGTTCCTTAGAGTTCTTGAGTTTTACTCTTGAGTAATTGGTGGTTCAGTCACTGACTTGGGCGTCGGAGCGCGATCGGCCGCAGCGGCGCCGTTTCGTCTTTTGCAGGTTCTTGAGGTTGATCGCGGTGAAGGACGGAGGTTGACGCGGCGCATACGTCGATCCGAGTTTGACGAGGCAAAGCTCCAGCGTTTTGGTCAACAGGCAGGATCACTTGGGATGAGAATGAAGTCTCCTCATCAAGCTCCTCATCAAGTCAGGAAGAAAAGGCAAACATATGCTTCATTGTAGAAGGGGATGATGAGTCATGTAGTTCAAGTGATGTAAGTTCATGTGCTTCTCTAAATGTTGAAAATTATAGTGAATTGCTTGAAGCTTTTCAAGAAACACATGATGAAGCTAATAGATTGGTTCTCTCAAACAACCGATTGAAAGAGCTTAACAGCTGGCTTGAAAAGAGAGTTAAGGCACTTGAAGAAGAGCTGGAAAATTCAAAAAGTGATTTTGAAAATCTAGAAACTCATTGCAAAACTCTTCTTGCAAGTGTGACACTCTCATTTCTGAAAATTGTAAAATCTTGAAAGGAAAGTGCATTATCTTGTGAGTACTTTGGATAAGCTTTCAAAAGGAAAATCCAACTTTGAGAATGTCTTAGCATCTCAAAACTGCGTTTTTGGAAGAACTGGATTAGGTTTTAATCCACAAAACAGGCAAGATAAGTTTTCAAAGAATTTTCCAAAACAGCCAGTAAAACAACCGATTGTTAAGTCGAAACAACCAGTTTCAAGCTTTGAAGAATCCAAAACCCTTTGAAGGATGTTGAAGGTTGTGCTTATTGTTGCTGAGCTGTCTTAGATAGGATCTGGGGTAGATTGAGTTATGTAATCCACTCTTGATTGAATCCAAAGCATAGGCATTCTCAATCTTTTAAAAGGAAAGTGTTTTTCAAATTAAGCGAAAAACAACCGATTGTTTTGTCGAAACAACCGATTGTTTTGTCGAAACAACCGATTATTTTATACTCAGGTGATTTTAGAAAAGGTTGAAAACTGTTTTTCAAATGGTTGAGCTGTCCAAACCAAAACAACCGATTGATTCGTGGAAACAACCGATTGTTTGTTTTGGTACCATAATAGAAAAATGGTTTGTGCTTTGATTAAGCATTAAATGATTTTCTAACTGTTTACGCTCCAGTTATTAATGCTTTGACCAATCTTTAAATGCAATGAATAGTTTGTTAAGATTTGATAACAAACAACATCTTTGAATATATTCAGAAAACCAGATTTGAGTTTTAACACTTACACAAGTTTTGAGATTTTCAAAGAGTTGAGATTGCTTAAAGATTGAGATTGATCAAAGAGTGTGAGATAGGATTTTCTCTTGTATTGATTTCAGATTTGCTTCTCTAACAAGTGTAATCCTAGTATCTGTTGAATAAGAACCTTTGTGTGTTTGCTGAGAAGTGTTGTGTGTTCTTGAGGGGATCAAGATCAGCATTCTTAATGTTGGTGTGTTGGCCAAGAGAAGTGTTTGTCTTGAAGGGATCAAGGTCAGTTTCTTGGTTGTGTTGTAAGTGATCTAGGTTTGATTACTTAGTGGTGTTCCTCTTGCTGATAAAAAAAATATAAAAAAAAAACTTAGTGGTGTTCCTCAGTGGTTTATGAGAAGACTGGATGTAGCTCTGGGTTTAGAGTGAACCAGTATAACTCTCTGTGTGCATTTTCTCTATCCCTTAACTCTTTAAATTCAGTTTTGATATTTGTAAACTAGTATAAACAACCGATTGTTTTGTTGGTGTTGTGCTTTTAGCTTTGTGTTTTGAAAAACTGATTTCTTAATCAAGATATTCTCGAAGTAATTTCATTCAAGGCTCAAAAATTTTCGAAATCCCTCTTTAAACCATTCACCTCCCCTCTAGTTTAAAGCCATACATTCTAACAATTGGCATCAAGAGGTTGGTTCTTGAAAGTTATTCAAGTTGATCCAAAAAAAAATTTTGCTATGGCTGGAAAACAATCTTTTGAGGAAGGTGCTTCAATCTACAAACCACCTTTATTATGCGGATTGAATTACAAGTATTGGGAAGTCATAATGAAAATCTTTGTGAAATCTATTGATCAAGGAATTTGGGATTCAATTGAGAATGGTCCTTACATTCCAAAAATTAAAAAGAATGGTTCTTTCATTGCAAAACCTTGGTCTCAATGGACCAATGATGAATGTAAAATGGCCAAGCTTGATTGTACTGTTCAAAACATAATAGCTTCTGCACTAGATACTAATGAGTTTTTCAGGGTATCAAAATGCAAAACTGCTAAAGAGATGTGGGACACACTCAAGGCTGCTCATGGAAACAATGAACCAAATGAGGCAAGGTCAAAAAGTCAAGCAAGAAGGAAAAGAAGGCAAAACAAGAAAAGCCTCAACCTCTGCTTCATGGCCAGAAAGGAGGATGACTCAAGTAGTTTAAGTTCATCTAACTCCTCAAACTCTGAAAATTATGGTCAATTACTTCAAGCCTCACTACAAAAAAACTTGTAAACTCTGACGGTTTTAATACGGCGGTTATTAAAAACCGCCACAATTATGCATATAATACAACATTTTTAGAAACGTCACAATTCTCCGTAGAAATAGTATCCCACATTTTTTTCTCCTCCATACTATTACTTTTTTCCAAATTTTCCCCCATTAGAGACCTCACACTTTAACTCCTTCACCCTTATCCTCTCACTCTCCTTACTGCAAATCCTTTCACGATTCACATTGAGCATTCCTTCAAACTCTTTTCCGAGCCATCTCTTAGAACCCTAAGTCTTCTCTCTCCCTCTCATTACCGCAAACCCTCCAACCCCTATCAAAAAACCCTAACCCTTCTCATTATCGTCCTTCGTCCTGTCCATCATTGTCGCCGCCGCCAGAGGCTAAGGCAGTCGGTGAGAATGTCGATGGGGCCGACGATGTCGAGGATGTCGTATTGTGAAGGGAGGGTTCTGGCGGAAGGTGCAAGGTTGGTAAAATTGTTGTTGCAGTGGCGGCTAGGTCTTCTTGAATGAAGAAGGGTTGATTATGCCGGATTAGAAGATCGGAAAATGCTTCCAAATCATCAACGACCACTCCATGCCCGTCACCTTCGTCCACTACAACCGCGATGACACCCTCATCGACGATAAGGTCTATGTTCTCTCCTTCGTCAAATTCCATGATATCATGTTCAACTTCTTGTTTCTCTCAAAATTATGAAATATTATAAATGACACAAGTTTGGAAGTCATAATAATTGCCACTGGCAACAATGTTCATGATTGATTTATGACAGGCTTGAACCGGATATGCTAGCATTTTCAGGTTGTTATTTTGGTGGGGGAGAAAAGGAGAAACATGAGCTTGGTGAAATCATGTGTTATCCATCAATTTACACTCGATAGGGTTTAGGTGTTTCATTTCCCATAATTGAAGATAAAACAACAACTGCATATTTGTTTTTGAAAATTTAAACAGAATCGGTTTGCAGCAGAATGAAGAATTTATCTTATTTTCCGATTAATTTGATTTAAGAAGTTGGTATCAATCTGAACTTTTTGGTAATCTTACAGGGAGAAGATGCAAGGTGGAGAGTTCATCGGTAGTTACATTCTTTAAAGGTAAAATCGAGATATGGGATTTTAAAGGTATTATACTTATGAATTAGTTATTCAATTAGACGTTAAGCGAATTTACATGTGCCTTATCCAATAAGATTTTTCCTGATTGAAATAGCGAATCAATACTTTTTACATGTGGCATAATAATTATTTTTATTCTTTATTGAAATATCAATCCATGGCAACCAATAAATTTTTCTTGATTAATTGAAATAGTGATCCATGGCATAATAATCTATTGTCGTTGTGTTTATGCTTTGCCAATGGGATCTTCTGGTGAACATTGAAGTATCAACAATGATGGGAAGATGCTACGTGGCTTCTGCCGGGGCACTACACGAGATGGGAGAAGAAGGCCTCTATGATGAAATATTGTGTGGATTGCGGAGGACTCTAATTTAGGCTTCTATTTCTAAAGTGAAGAAAATTTCGGTTGATAAAATGATGAAGGCTCTGCAGCGCACAACAGCTGATAAGGTAAGAGAAAACTACTTGTCATATAGTTATTTGCTCTGTAGTTTGTACAAGAAATTTCCTGTTTTTGAAGTAAGGGTTAATTATTATTGTTCACGAATATATACAATTTTAAAAACTTAAGCTCGGTTTGAAAGGTAATTTATTGGTAGCCGTTCCTTGATAAAATCAAGGTTGAAATGCAATGGCACAAAGAGCCCATTTCCTTTGTTCTTACCACCCAATTTCAGGTTAGGGTTCTAGGCAAGTGTCTTGCCTCTTTCTGTATCTATATATTTACATCAATTGGAAACTCGACAGTGCAAGAATATACATTGGTTTTCAATCCATATTATTTGTTCAAGTGTAATTGTGAAGCATTCTTTAATTATCATTTTCCTCAATAATTCAAGTTCATTTATAATGATTTCAGGAGAAGAGACTGGAAGAAGAAGATGAAGCACTGATAAAATCAGTTGTCTTCCATGTAATATCCTACATATCTAGTTCTCATCCTTCTAGTTACTTTTATTGTTAATCTTCATCTATTTTTTAATCTATATGTTTTTTTTAGCCTAATAAATTATCATAATCATTACACAGCTACTCACTTATGATCATTTTTAGTACACTGATTAGTCTTAACTAATGAACTTCAAGACCTAACCTTCGATTTCAAATTGCTCATGAACTAAGATATCCCACATTTTCAGTAATCTCTAAATAGATTACATTTTAGAATTATCTTTGATAATTAAGAGAAATAAGCATTTATCCGTGAAGCTTGGATGAGAAATTGAAAATGGTGGAGAGTACTTGATGGTAAAGTGACAAAGACAGAGGACTATATCTCAACAACCGAATCTTCCATGGACATTTTCATTCTGATAAAGGATTGTTAATTAAGTAATTAAGAAAAGTTCAGTAAAGAATGATTGAATTAAGGGTTTTGGTGAGTGTGCAGTGTTAATGGGTCCACTTCATGGATCTTCTAATGCTTCACCTTTTGCTTTTCAATTATTATTATTTCTATTTTCACTCCCCAATGGGGTTTTAGTCAAACTAAATTTAATTTTGCCTTGAAACATTATTAAACAAACTAACTAAATAAACTAACAAATTTCACAAGAAACACATGTTTTAATTTTCAATGAAAGGAAGGGATGATTATAACTTTATATATTATTTTATTTTATTATGAAAAAGTGGTAGTTAAATTTTATAATTGTATAAAAAAGATTATAAAAAAGTGGTGGTTAAATTTTATTTATTCAGAATTAAAATTACGTCAGTTAAAAACGCCATTGTTTACGTATATTACAGCATCAGAATCTTCTTCAATGAATGTAAATTGCGACAGTTATAACTGACATTACTTACGTATGTTATGGTGCCAGAATCTTTTTCAATGAATGCAAATTGCGACAGTTATAACTGACACTACTTACATATAAAAACCGTCACTATTTACACTATGTTTAAAGTGACGGGTGTTGCGGCGGGTAGCGTAAAACCGCCACATTAAACTTTGTGGCGGCCAGTTCTATGGCGGTTTGGGAAACCGCCACAAGTGTATATTGTGGCGGTTATAAATGTCAGTTTATACCAAAATAACCGCCACAATATACACTTTTTTTTGTAATGCCTTTCAAGAAACGCATGAAGAAGCCAACTGATTGGCCCTTTTAAACAATCGGTTAAAGGGAATGAATAGTTGGCTTGAAAAAAGAGTAAAATCACTGGAAGAGGAATTAGAAAATTCAAAAACAGATTTTGAAAACCTTGAGATCATTTACAAAAACTCCTCTTGCAAGTGTGATACTCTTGTTTGTGAAAATTTCGAAAATCTTGAAAAGAAGGTCCACTATCTTGTTAAAACTGTGGATAAGCTTTCTAAAGGTCAATCCAACTTTGAGAATGTCTTGGCATCTCAAAAATGTGTTTTTGGAAAAGCTGGTGTTCCGTCCGGTTGACCGGGACGTCTTCGTGCACGACCTCAACAGTCAGCTGGGGACTCCTTCCCGCCGGTTGCCCGTGGATTCCTGCAAAAAAGAGGACAAAGAGGCGCCCTAGCAGCCGTGTGCACTCCGACGCTCAAGTCAGCCAGCAAGAAACACCAAAAAATGTCCACCCACGTCTCTAAGCGCCGCGTATGGCACTCTGGGGGTGGTAAAAGAAACCGTGTATATGTGTGTGTGTTGTCCCCTTCAGGCAAAAATCTTCTCCGGTCAGTTGTACGTAACCTTAAAGCACGGGCAAGCAACCAAAGAGTTTCTCGTAAATTTGCCAAAGGTTCCAACCCTTTTTCCGACATTCTCTGCGCTATTTAAACTGCCCCAGCATTTAAAGCGCCTTAAAGCGCTTTTAAACTCGAACGTAATGCACTCATTAAAGCGCTTAATTACGAAACGTAGCGCATTTAAGACGTTGAAACGCTTGGGAGCCATAATAGTACCTGAATGCTGAAAAGGGAAACTGTATTGAATATCTTTAATTACCTGGCACCTGACTAGAGGGTGTTTCTATTCCGGCATTGCTGTCATACACGTGGAGGGCCTCACGACGTCATGACCCCATCTGGGGGCGTTTCTGCCCATCTGGGGACGTTTCTACGTGTGGGTCCTCCTGCTTGGGAGTGCTACTGCGCTAGGGGTGGCTTTTTGGGTGCCAACTCATGCCCCCAAGTATCTAGCCACTTACTCTGAGAGCGTATCTGCCTTCCTCTCACACCCTGCACCCGGTTATCCTGGGCGTGACCTTCCTCTTGGGTCGTATCTGTCCCGAAGGCGTCTCTGGGGCGGCAGGGGTACTTCGCGAGTCAGGCTGCCCTTCACTGGTACTATCACTATGGCCTTGAAGCCACCTTTTCCTTCTCTTTATCACTTTCCCGAGATATCGGGACCTGAGGCTTTCCCACGACGTCGCTCCCTCCATGGTCTTTCCTACCCATGGGTATCGGGGAACCACACCGTGATTGCCTTGCTTTTACACTGTTGGATCTGGCGACGCCCTCACCTGGGCGACGCCTTCACCTAGGCGACGCCCTCACCTAGGCGACGCCTTCACCTAGGCGACGCCTTGCCTTAGCGACGCCTTGTCCTGCCTTGGCGACGCTTCCTCTTGGCGTCTCTACACCTGGGCGACACCTTGAGTTGACTTTGACCTTCCAGTCGTTGACTTTGACCTTAACTTAGTCAACGCCCTGATACGGGACGGTACACAAGCCCCCCAGTCTTAAGCCGAACACTTGTCTTCAGCGCAAAGACTAAAGCCTTGCCCCCGCCATCCACGTGCCTTCCTGATGACGTGTCATTCTCTGCTGACTCAGCAAATTTTCGAATTACTGACGCGACATTTTCTGAACCACAGGGGTATTCTTAATGACCGATTGGACATTCCCTGAAATGGGGATGATTACACCTTTTGGGCTACCCTTGATCGCGCGCCACGTGGCCCATCGCGTGGCCCCCCTTTAGAGACCTTTGCGCTTCCCCTGGGCAATCGACCCTCTGACGCGTGGCCCGATCCTGCAGCCCTTAGTTAGCGCCTCTTGGGTTACGAAATGTAACGTTTAAGTTACTCCAAACCCCGCGCTCACCCTACTGTTACATTCATTCATTCTGCTGCTTCGCACTGTTCATCGCCTCCAAAACCTTTTTTCTCTGCAATTGCGATTCTCCCCTTCCTGCGCTCTCCTACTGCTTCCATTTCAACAACAAAGGTATGGTTTCGAGCACTCACAACTCTTCACTGTCGTCGCATTATAGGAAACTGCCTGGGACTGTTGTTATTCTCGTATTTCTCTGGATATTGTTTGTATGCTTCGTTGTTCCTTTCGCTTCCCTTCGTTCTCTTGTGGGTAGGGCGCTCCTAGGGTTCTTCCATTTTCCCCTTTTCTTCTCCCCAACCCATTTTCTCTGAACCCTTTCTTTCTCTTTTGATCTTCAGCATTGGCATTTATGGCGAAAACCAAGACCACTGCGCCTCCCCCGCTCCCTAAGTCTTATTACAAGGGCGAATATGACTGGCCCCCGATGAACTTCTAGACGAATGTTCCCTCCTGAACTCCGTTGAGGACGTGGAGGCCCACAGGGGGGACCCTGCTCTCTATAACTTCAATGCTTTCCACAAAAGTCATGACTCTCAAGTCTTGGTAAGCCGTGTGCGACCTGGGATGCCCGTTTGCGCGGACTCCCGGGATACTGGGGGATGCCCTTTCTTCTTCCTCTATCAAATGGTGCTAAAAAGGGTGGGCCTGCGTCTGCCCCTCACTCCCTTCGAAAAAGAGCTACTGACAGAGATAAACACTGCTCCCGCCCAACTCCATCCCAACAGCTGGGCTTTCGTGAGGGGGTTCCAAATTCTCTGCGGCTACCTAGGTGTTCCCTCCTCTGTGGACGTTTTTCTTCACTTCTTCGAGGTAAAGAAGCAAGGGAAAAGCCTCTGGATGAGCTTTTCTGGGATCGCAGGGCTCATCATCCTTACGCTCTTCCAGAATTCGTTCAAAGGCTGGAAGGGGAAATTTTTCAAGGTACGCGCGACCAAGCGCGATCCTACCATTCTAGAGGGTTTTCCCCTGTACTGGACAGACAAACCCATAACTATGAAGCCCTTGGCTCTGGATGAACTTGCCCCGCCTGACCGGGATGTATGCAAAGCCTTGGCGGGACTGGGGATAGTCTTCGATACTGCCAAGCTCATCGCGAACGAATTCAATGCCGATGGGCTTTCTACCTACTTCGGTATTTGCCCTTAGTGATTTATGATGCATTGGTTGTTGTTTGGCTATAGAGTCTTCCTTCTGATTCATCTGAATTAAACTGATGCTACCTGTTCGCTGTACAGTGTTACATGCATTTCACATCTCTTCCTGTATTGTGAATTCACATAACTGCTCTAGTACTAATCCTTGTTGTTTGGCCTGTCTTGATGTAGGATCGGTGATGGGCACTTCCAAAAGAATAATGTTGGCGAAAGCACTGAAGGAGGCTCGTGCCGCCAAGGCAGGCGCCTCCTCCAGCCCTGCTGCCAATCCGGTTCTCCCACCGGCTCCGTCACCGCCACCTCCAGTCACCGCTGAAGCTTCTTCTAGCCCATCTCCGGCGTCTCCACCTGGCTCCAAAGTGCTTCCGACTCCCAATTCTCCTCCGCCTATCGCCGCCGTTCCCCTAGCTGCGGCCTCATCACCGGCTCCAACCCCTCTCGACAAAGGAAAAAGGGTTTTGGAGATTCTGTCAGATGATGAGGAATCAGAAGGCGTGGCACCCTTCAGGAGGAGAAAATCCGCGCGGGTTCCTCTTCTGGTAGAGACGCCGCCGCAGGGAGGGAACCCCTTTATGGACAACCCTCCAAGCGCAACCTCACTCCCTCCCATGATTCTCCAAGAGGAAAGGGGCGAAGGCGCCGAATCTGCCCCTCCTCTGCCACCGCCAGAAACCACTGCTTCCCCGGCTCCCGATGCTGCCGCCCCCGACTTCATTGTCATCCCCCCTCCAATCATGCATCTGATGAGGGGTTTCAGTGGCGGGACTATGCCAGAAGGTACCGACAGGAGGGAAGGTATGCCTTTCTATTTGGGGGCCTTCTTGGCGGTGGCTCTTGAATGGCGCTCCCAGGCCAGAAACGCTGTCTTGCAAGCTCAAACTCTCCAGGCCTTGGAAACGAAAGCAACTACCCTGGAAGAGGAGATGAAGGCCCTGGGACGCCAGAACGAGGCTTATTGTTCCTCTCTGAAACAAGCACAAGAGTCCAGGGCAGAAACTGAGAGGAAACTGGCAGAGGCCTTGGAGCTCCAGGCTGACTTCTACGCTCGTGAAGTTGCTCTCCAAGTACAGGTAGCGGGTCTTCAGGAATTGGTCAAAGCAGACGCAGAAACTCAAAAGGACCTGAAGGACCGTTGCTGTGAACAAACTGCCAAGGCGGAGCTGATGGAGGGGGAAATGGCCACCCAGGCCAAAGCTATGGACCTTCTTCGCGCTGACCACGACAAACTACAGGTCGAGGTCAGCCGGCTTCGCGTGGAGAAAGAGGCTCTGGAGAAACAAGTGGCCTCTGGAGACGCCACCATTGAGGAACTGGAGAAGGAGAAAAAGTCCCTTATCCAGGAGATGGCGGGTACCTTCGAGGAGGGGTTCCAAGATGATGGAGGAGGGCCCAAGCTCACCACACGATGAAAGCCAAGCCTCCAAGACTAGACGGTCTAGCCTATAATGAGGAGCGTCTAAACTCATAAAGGAGCGTCTAGCCCATGAAGAGGAGCGTCTAGGCCATGATGAGGAGCGGCTACATAAGGAGCGTCTAGGCCATGATGAGGATTCCTTCTAGACCGTCTAGCTTCACATACACATGGGTCAAAGCTACGGTTTTGGGAAGATAAGACCTTTGTAATTGTTACATAAAGGCCCATTAGGGGTGCTTAGTAATTAGAGTAGTGTAGAAAGCATATTTGTGTGAAACATTCTAGAAAGACCATGGAGGGGGTGAGCATAAAAACTAGACACACCCCTCCCCATGTGCACCCATGTGCCATGTGCACCCATGTGCTTCACATTTACATTTCATTTGGCTAGCATTAGGGTTGCATTATGGTCCTCCTTAGCCTATAAAAGGAGGAGCCTACACCTTGTATTTTCAAGTTTAATTGAGTAAGGTTATGCTGCCATTTTTGTGCACAAGCTTTACTTCTCCTAGAAATCTAGGCTCTAAACTTCAATCCTTTCACCTTCTCCCTTGAGCTGGCCGAACCACTCAAACACCATACTCATCATGCACCTACAAGGCCAACACAACTCCTAGGAGGGTCTTGATCATCTCACCCATTGCTTCCGCACCTTATTTTCTACTTTGATTCAAGAAGAACACATGAAAATGCCATCACAAGAGGCCCTAACCCAGGCGTCCTGCGAGAATCCTGGCGTCAACCTGTCGAACTGCGACCCCACACACCACGTTGTTGACGGGAAGGTCGTGCCCATGGACTTGAACGACTGAACCGCTGCTTCTCATCCGCCACCTTCCTCTTCAAGCTCAACTCTTCATTCTTTACCTTCGTTTTTTGATTTCATCCGCCAAAACTTGTAATTCTTTGAACTATTTGTACTCTTGTCACTGATTTAGGATGTCCGTATGGTTGCATTTATTTCTCTGCCACATACGATTCTGTCTATGCGATCTCATTCTCTTTTCCCTCCACATGCTTCGACTATTTTATCCGTGTTCTGCCCATTTCTTTCACTTCGTTGGGCGGTTTGGTATGACCGGGAAAGGTTGCGCGCCAACCCTCACGCCCATGGAGAGGCTCACTTAGTGAAGCCGTATCGTCCTCGGGACGTCTCTGATACCGAAAGGTCTTTCCCTTGATCTCTAACGCTCGGCGCCCACGCCTAAGGAGAGGCCTGCTAGAGCAGCACCGTATCGTCCCGGGTGTCTAAAACGCCGAGTGCCGTGGGGGGGTCTGTTCCCTCCATGGTCTTTCCTTCCCATAGGTATCGGGGAACACCCTGCCAGTGACTCGCTGGCGCTCGGCGGTCTCGCCTCCCTCCACAGTCTTTCCTACCTGTGGGTATCGGGGAGGCGACGCCTGTGACTAACTTTGCTTTTCTTTGCTTTCGTCTCCCTCCACAGTCTTTCCTACCTGTGGGTATCGGGGAGGCGACGCCTGTCGGTATTTGGGTTGGCGACGCCCGCAACATCTCGCGCTGTCGTCGCCCTTTACGTCCTTCCTGGCAACGCCTCGGGCGTTACCTTTACCTCGACATTGACCTTAACTCTTGCCTTGGTCAACGCTTGATAACAGCGAAGAGCCCAAGGCTTTGTCTGTGCCATCCACGTGGCGCTCCTTGTATAGCTGATGGGACCTTCTGTCATTCGACTTGATCCACGTGGCGCTACTTGTATGGTTTGTGGGACATTCGGTCATTTCATCAAGTCCTGACTCCTGCTATGCCCCTGACTCATTTTCGACGGCGGATCGTACCATTGGATATTCTGTTGACGGGACATTTTCTGATTTAAACCAGTGGTGCCAACGTCATCCTTTCATCTTCTGCCACGTGTATCAATCGTGCGGTGCGTCCATTCACGTCGTTTGGCGCTCTAACCACTTTATTTAACTCTTCAAGCTCTGGAACTATCTTCATCGTTTTCTCACTCTTCATAACCTACTTGCGTTCTTTCTTCTTGCACCCTTTCTTCTCTGTCGAAGGGCTGTTCTAACCTTCGCTCCCCTCGCTCAACCCTTGCATTTCTAGCCATCCTGATCTTGTTAAAGAATGTCTTCTCACGATGCTTCCTCCAGGGTCCGTCCCAAAGACTTGTACCCTTGGGCCTCGAGCGAACTTCTTGATGAGTGTTCATGCTTGCTCTCCACCAGGGCCGTACGGGAACACAAAGGGGAGTTGTGTTCTTACGACCACCGGGCCTTCGCGAGGAGGCACGATGACGACATCGCTGTGCTCCCTTGCACTCTAGGGGAGCCAGTGTGTGGAGACGAACGGGCCAACAACGGGGTCCCTTTCTTTTACTTTTACCAGGTGGTGTTCAAGACCATCGGGGTGCGCTTACCCTTCTCCTGGTTCGAGAAGGAACTGCTGACGGAGATCAACGTGGCTCCAGCCCAGTTATACCCCAACAGCTGGGCCTTTGTCAAGGCCTTCGATGTCCTCTTTGGGTTTCTGGGTTGTGCACCCTCGGTTGACCTCTTTCTTCACTTTTTTGAGGTGAAGAGACAGAGACACAACCTCTGGGTAACTCTCAGCAATGTTCCCGGAAGAGTTCTCTTCACACCCTTCCAAAGCTCGTTCACGGGGTGGAAAGGCCGGTTCTTCAAGATCTGCTGTACTGATCTTGTTCCCGACGCCCTTGATGGGTTTCCGTTGTACTGGGTGAGAGAGGAAAAGGTCCTCAAAGCCAAACCCCTCAAGAATCTGGCTCCAAGTGATCAAATAGCTTGTCGGATTCTTGCTGAGGCGGGAGGTTTTAACTCTGCTACGGTGATCAGCTTGGAGTCCAACGCTAGGACTCTTGAGAAGTACATAAGTAAGAACCACTGCCTTAGGCGACTTCGGCCTTCGTTCCTTTCTAACTGTGCCTGTCTTCCTTCATGGTGTCTCTAACACATCTTTTCCCTTTGTGCAGGTTCGAAAATAGGCCAAGAAAAGAGGGCACGACTTACTCGAGCGCTGCGGGCTGGGAAAGGGGCTTCGCCTTCCTCCAGTGATGACTCTGATGAGCGCTGAGAAGTGGGCCGTTTGTGTTTTTGCATGATTTGTAGCGTTTGCTCTGTTTGTACTGAACATTGCTTGTAACAACCACCTTTCAATATCATAATTCTTTTGCAACGCCACTTTACTTTGCATATGCTTCATATACCGCGCGCTTTCCTTTCGTCTCGTTCTTCTAACGCTGCATACCTTCACTTGGGCGACGCCTTCTCAGGGCAACGCCCTTATCTAGGCGGCGCCTTCTTTCTGGGCGACGCCTTCTTACTTGGCGACGCCATGGCCTAGGCGGCGCATCACATAATCTTCAAACAAGGAAAGATAAAGGCTGAAAACCAAGGCACTTCTTTTTGTCAACTGGTTTTAACATTTATTAGGGCGACCTCATTAAAAAACCCCCGAAAGGGAAAAAGAGCGTCCCCTTCAACTAAATTGTTACATTCTTCTTACATAAGTCAACTGAAATAAAATTTTAAGTTGGCCGCATTCCAACTGCGCGAGATAGGGCCTCCATCTAAAGTCTCCAGGTTGTACGAACCGTTGCCCTTAGCCTCAGTAACTCTGAAAGGCCCGGTCCACTTGGGAGACAGCTTATTCTCCAACTCGTAAGGGTGAGCTTTCCTCATCACTAGGTCGCCCACCTGAAACTGTCGTGGCTTTACTTTAGAGCTATATTGCCGCTCCACTCTTCTCTTCGTCGCTTCAGCTTTTATTCTAGCTTCTTCCCTGGCCTCTTCTAGCAGATCCAGGTTTACCCGCCTCTCCTCATTAGATTCCTCCACCACAAAGCTTTGGAAACGCGGTGAGCTTTCGTGTATTTCTACTGGAATCATCGCGTCCGACCCGTACACCAAACTGAAAGGCGTCTCCATAGTAGAGGATTGGGGCGTGGTGTGGTATGCCCATATAATCCTTGGCACCTCTTCCGCCCACGCCCCTTTGGCCTTCTCTAACCTTCTTTTTAACCCCCTCAGAAGGACTCTGTTTGCTGACTCTACTAGCCCATTGGTCTGGGGGTGTTCAACCGACGCGAACACTTGCTTGATTCCCACTTCAGCGCACAGATTTCTCAACTGCTGACTGGCAAACTGGGTCCCATTGTCAGATATCAGGCGCCTAGGTACGCCAAAGCGACACACAATGTTTCTCCACACGAAATGCTGTACCTTATGCGCGGTGATTTGTGCCACGGGCTCCGCCTCTATCCACTTAGTGAAGTATTCGATGGCGACGATCAGATACTTCATCTGCCTGATTGCTAGCGGGAAAGGGCCCAAGATGTCAATTCCCCATGTGTGGAAAGGCCACGGGCTGTATATGGACCGCAACTCTTCTGGTGGCGCCTTGTGCCAGTTGGCGTGCTTCTGACATTGCTTACACCGCTGGGCGTGCCGTGCGCAATCCTCTTTCACCGTTGGCCAGAAAAACCCTGCGCGTATTACCTTGGAGGCCAAGGACCTCCCTCCTACATGGCTTCCGCAGATGCCTTCATGTAGCTCCGCCATTATCCTGGTGCACTCATCGCCACTGACGCATGTTAGGATAGGGTGAGTGAAACCGTGTCTGAACAGCACCCCATCCACCAATGTATACCTTGCGGCATTTCTTTTGATTTTCTTACCCTCCTCAGGGTCCACTGGAAGAGCCCCATCCGCCAGGTATCGTTTATAGGGCGTCATCCAGGTGTCTCCCTTGGACAGGACACAGACCTGCATCCGCTCTTCCTCAGACACACCCGCGTATATACTGATGCGGGGCGCCCTCTGCGTATCTTGGGTCAAAGAGGAGTGACTCCTCGGCCTTCCCCTTGATGCATAAATCTGGAGGACATCCACCCTGTTGTCTTCCACGAATCGACACGGAGCTTTGAGGGTCTCCTGGATCACTGTCCTCTGTCTACCCCCCTTGCCTGAGCTAGCCAGCTTTGCGAGCAGGTCAGCTCTGGCATTCTGCTCCCTCGGGACGTGTATCAACTCAAGAGCGTTGAACGCCCCTCTCAACAACTGGACGTATTTTAGATACGCCGCCATCTGTGGGTCCTTCGCCTGGAACTCACCCGACACCTGCCCCGTAATCAACTGGGAGTCGCTCTTCACTAGGAGATTCTGAGCGCCCATCTCCTTGGCCAAGAGCATTCCTGCAATCAGGGCTTCATATTCTGCTTGATTGTTACTTGCCTTAAAGGCAAAACGCAAGGCCTGCTCGATCAGTATGCCGTCGGGTCCTTCCAGCACTATTCCCGCACCACTCCCTTGTTGGTTTGAGGAGCCATCAACCGAGAGCAGCCACTGTGAACTCGCTTCCACCTCTTGCTCACCTCCGGGCGAAAGTTCTGCTACAAAATCCGCGTACACCTGCCCTTTGATGGATCCTCTAGGCTCGTACTGTATGTCGAATTCTGACAGTTCCACTGCCCAGCGTACCATTCTTCCTGCCACATCGGGCTTCTGCAGCACCTTCTGTATAGGGAGGTTGGTCATTACCACCACCGTAAAACTTTGGAAGTAATGACGGAGCCTCCTAGCCGAGAACACTACCGCCAGCGCCGCCTTCTCCAGTGCTTGGTACCTTGTCTCAGCTCCCTGTAAGGCCTTGCTTACAAAGTAGATGGGTTTCTGGCTCTGGTCCTGCTCTTGGACCAACACAGAACTGATGGCCCTATCTGTTACAGTAAAATACAACCGGAGGGGCACGCCCGTTACCGGTTTGCAGAGAACTGGAGGCGTCGCCAGGTAATCCTTCAGCTTAACGAAAGCCGCTTCGCATTCCTCAGTCCATGCAAAGCGACTGTTTCTCTTGAGGCACTGGAAGTACGGGTGCCCCTTTTCTCCTCCGGCGGAAACAAACCTCGAGAGCGCCGCCATTCGCCCTGTTAACTGTTGAACCTCCTTTACCGACGTCGGACTCCGCATGGCGATAATAGCCGCACATTTGTCGGGGTTCGCCTCTATCCCCCTCTCGGTGAGCAGAAAACCCAAGAATTTACCGGCCTCTACCCCGAAAACACACTTCTCGGGGTTCAACTTGAGGCGGTATTTGGATATTGTGTTGAACAACTCCTCCAAGTCTGCCATGTGCTGCACCCTGTTCTGCGACGCCACCACCATGTCGTCTACATAAGCGTATACGTTTCTCCCAAGCATTGGCGCCAGGACCTTGTCCATTAACCTTTGGTACGTGGCGCCAGCATTTTTGAGCCCGAAGGGCATCACCTTATAGCAATAACTGCATGTTTCAGTCATGAACGCAGTCTTGCTCTCGTCTCTGGGGTGCATCTTGATTTGGTTATACCCTGAGAAGGCGTCCAGGAAGCTTAACACCTTGCTGCCAGACGCGCTGTCCACTAGGGCGTCGATGCTGGGCAACGGATAGGAATCCTTTGGGCACGCCTTGTTCAGGTCCGTGAAGTCAACGCACATTCTCCACTTTCCGCTCGCCTTTTTCACCAAGACGACGTTGGCGAGCCACTCGGGGTACTGAATCTCCCTAATGTGGCCAGCACTCAGCAGCTTCTGCGTTTCATCTTTCACCACCTGTTGTCGCTCCTCATTGAACTTCCTCCTTCTCTGACGCACGGGGCGGACCGTGGCGTCCATGCTGAGGTGGTGACACAGGAAATCGGGGTCGATGCCCGGCATATCCGAGGCGGACCATGCGAAGGCGTCCAGGTGGCGCGAAATCACTCCTGCCACCCCTTCCTGTTCTTCTGGACTTAGCGAGCTTCCTAACTTGAAAGCTTTGCCGCCAATCTCCCTTTCTAGGGTGTTAGCTGCAGGTTGCTCCCTATTATCATCTTCGGCGGGCGCCGCTTCTTCTACGGGTGCCGCTTCTTCGGGGGGCACCGCCTCTTCCACGGGCGCCTCCTCCATTGGCACATCTGCTTCGGGCATCGCCCTTTCTGCTATGGCCTCTTCAAGCGTCAGCCCAGCGGGCGTCGCCTCAATCATCGTTGCGTCCGCGCTCGGCGGACGTTCGTACACCATGAAAACGCCTCTCTTCGTCTTCAGGCTGTTTACGTAGCATTTCCTCGCCTCCTCCTGGTCTGATCTGATGACTATCACCCGGCCACTAAGGTCTGGTAGCTTCATCTTCATGTGACGGGTGGAGGACACTGCGCTTAACCGGTTTAACGCCGGCCTGCCCAGCAAAATATTGTAGGCAGAATTAGCGTTCACGACGAGGTACCGGATACTCTCGGTGCGGGAGGCCTCTCCGTCTGTGAACGTAGTCCTCAACTCCAGGTACCCCCGGACCTCTACCTGGTTATCCCCGAACCCATACAAACATCCCGTATAGGGACTCAACAGATCGGGGGACAACCGTAATTTGTTGAAGGTCGACAGAAACATGACGTCTGCCGAACTTCCTTGATCAACAAGCACTCTGTGAACCTTCCTTCCGGCCGTGACAACAGAGATGACAACGGGATCGTTGTCGTGGGGTACCACATCTCGGAGGTCTCGTCGTGTGAACACGATATCTGACTCCCATGGCTCCCCTGAGAGCCTGTCTTCGACTGAATTTACCCCCCTCGTGTATTTCTTCCGCTGGGAGGCGGTGGCCCCTCCGCCAGAGAAACCTCCAGCAATGGTATGGACCTCGCCAAGCACTGGCATCTCGTGCGCTGGCTCATCTGCCGGCGACGGCAAGGTGCGGTCGTTGGGGAATCTGCGACATAATCTTTCAAAAACCCAGTCCTTACCAGCTCATCTAGCTGGTAGCCCAACGACAGGCAATTGTCAATTTGGTGCCCGAAAGCCTCGTGGAATTCGCACCAAGACTCTTTACAAGGCCCTAACACCTTGTCGGTCTTCGCCGGTCGCCTCAGCCTCTCAGCTATGTTGGGCACGGCAATCAAATCCTTCAACTCAACCACGAAGTTGTACCTCGCCGGTCTTGCTCTTTCTCTGGCGGGGCGTTCGCCTCCTGCTGGGCCCCGAGGCTGGGGCTTTCTGGCCTCGTAGGGGCGTCTCGCCTCTGACTTCTTTCTCCCCGTCGTGGTCTCATTGACTCTGACGGGTTGAACTCGCGTTGGTCCCCTCGGGCGTGGGGGTACGGCGCTGTGCGCTTCACACATACCTCCCCTTCCGAAGCAATGTGCTCTACCGCCCTACGCCGTAATTCAGCAAAGGTCCTAGGGCGATTGCGGATAATAGATTCTCCAAAGGGGCCGGGGCATACGCCTTTCACAAATGCGTACACAATCATAGGCTCCTCTGTTGTACCAACCTTCACAACCTGGGCCCCGAAGCGATTGATATACTCCTTCAGGGTCTCCCCCTGATATTGCTTCACATCAAACAGGTCGTAGGAGACCGGCGGCGGGGCTTTGTTGGCTAAGTATTGTTCTCTGAATAATCGCGACAACTGGCGGAAAGATGTGATATGGCCCTCGGGGAGGCTAATGAACCAGTCCATAGCCATCCCGGTCAGGGTGCTCATGAAGAGCTTGCACTTGGCAGCATCAGAACCACCTATCAGGACCATCTGTGTGTGAAATGCGGCAAGGTGCGTCTCTGGGTCCTCCATCCCAGTGAAGATTACCTTGGGTCCCGCGAACGTGTTCGGGATCGCTGCATCTAGGATCTCCTGCGAGAAAGGAGTGGAAAACTCCCTTGGTGGGGAATGGTTCTCCGTCTCGTCCTGCCCAGGCCGCCTTCGATCGTTTCTCAGGCCCTGGCGCAACTCCTCATTCACACGGTGGAGCTCTTCGTTGCGCTCATGCGAGGCGTCAAGGTCTGCCTGCATGCGCTCCTGCTCCATCTTCGAATCCGCCATGTCCTGCTGCAGCCCCCTCATTATTTCCAGGACCTGCTGCATGGATAGGTCTGCTGGGGCTGCGCGCGCTGCTCTTCGTCTGGTGGGGGCCATTGTCACTCCAACCTCCTTCAACGTTACTGTAACTTGGTAAAATTTCCTCGAACTTGTGATGGGACTGATGTTTTATATCGGCCCCACGGTGGGCGCCAAATGTTCCGTCCGGTTGACCGGGACGTCTTCGTGCACGACCTCAACAGTCAACTGGGGACTCCTTCCCGCCGGTTGCCCGTGGATTCCTGCAAAAAAGAGGACAAAGAGGCGCCCTAGCGGCCGTGTGCACTCCGACGCTCAAGTCAGCCAGCAAGAAACACCAAAAACTGTCCACCCACGTCTCTAAGCGCCGCGTATGGCACTCTGGGGGTGGTAAAAGAAACCGTGTATATGTGTGTGTGTTGTCCCCTTCAGGCAAAAATCTTCTCCGGTCAGTTGTACGTAACCTTAAAGCACGGGCAAGCAACCAAAGAGTTTCTCGTAAATTTGCCAAAGGTTCCAACCCTTTTTCCGACATTCTCCGCGCTATTTAAACTGCCCCAGCATTTAAAGCGCCTTAAAGCGCTTTTAAACTCGAACGTAACACACTCATTAAAGCGCTTAATTACGAAACGTAGCGCATTTAAGACGTTGAAACGCTTGGGAGCCATAATAGTACCTGAATGCTGAAAAGGGAAACTGTATTGAATATCTTTAATTACCTGGCACCTGACTAGAGGGTGTTTCTATTCCGGCATTGCTGTCATACACGTGGAGGGCCTCACGACGTCATGACCCCATCTGGGGGCGTTTCTGCCCATCTGGGGACGTTTCTACGTGTGGGTCCTCCTGCTTGGGAGTGCTACTGCGCTAGGGGTGGCTTTTTGGGTGCCAAATCATGCCCCCAAGTATCTAGCCACTTACTCTGAGAGCGTATCTGCCTTCCTCTCACACCCTGCACTCGGTTATCCTGGGCGTGACCTTCCTCTTGGGTCGTATCTGTCCCGAAGGCGTCTCTGGGGCGGCAGGGGTACTTCGCGAGTCAGGCTGCCCTTCACTGGTACTATCACTATGGCCTTGAAGCCACCTTTTCCTTCTCTTTATCACTTTCCCGAGATATCGGGACCTGAGGCTTTCCCACGACGTCGCTCCCTCCATGGTCTTTCCTACCCATGGGTATCGGGGAACCACACCGTGATTGCCTTGCTTTTACACTGTTGGATCTGGCGACGCCCTCACCTGGGCGACGCCTTCACCTAGGCGACGCCCTCACCTAGGCGACGCCTTCACCTAGGCGACGCCTTGCCTTAGCGACGCCTTGTCCTGCCTTGGCGACGCTTCCTCTTGGCGTCTCTACACCTGGGCGACACCTTGAGTTGACTTTGACCTTCCAGTCGTTGACTTTGACCTTGACTTAGTCAACGCCCTGATACGGGACGGTACAGCTTGATTGGGTTTTAACCCACAAAACAAAAAGGATAGATTTTCAAAATCTTTTTCGAAAATGCCAGAAAAACAATCGATTGGACCATCGAAACAACTGATTATTACATGCTTCTATTGCATGAAAAGAGGCCATTCTGTGAGGTTCTGTAAAATCAGAAAATATGTTGTTCCTAAGGGCTTTATGAAATGGATTCCTAAGTGCACTAAAGATTCAATTGATGAATGTAAACCAAATGGACCCACATTCATAAGGGGACCAAATCTTTGTGCTTGAAAATCTTCTTTGTAGGAAATCTTGGAGGAGAGCAAGCAACAATGGTACTTGGACAGTGGATGTTCCAAGCACATGACAGGGGACAAATCAAAGTTCCTAAGCATCTCCTTTAAGCAAGAAGGGCATGTCACCTATGGGGACAACAACAAAGGAAGGATTCTTGGCAAAGGATCCATAGGAGACAAAGACATCTTGGTCATCCATGATGTGCTCTATGTAGATGGTCTAAAGCACAATCTGTTGAGCATTAGCCAACTATGTAACAAGGGATATCAAGTGATGTTCAAGTCAAACACATGTGAAATCTGTCTACCCAACACCAAAGAGGTAATGTTGGTAGGTAAGAGAGTCAATAATGTGTATCTTCTAGATATCTCTTCACCATGTTCAATTGGATATCTTCTATCCAAGAAATATGAATCTTGGCTTTGGCATAGAAGAATTGCTCATATTCACATGAATCACTTGAACAAGTTAATTTCAAGGGATCTTGTGATTAGGCTACCAAAGCTCAAGTTTGAGAGGGATCACATTTGTGAAGCGTGCCAAAAAGGGAAACAAGTGAAAAGTTCTTTTAAAATAAAAAATGTTGTTTCTTCTTTAAAACCCCTTGAACTTCTTCACATGGATCTCTTTGGACCCTCAAGAACTGAGTCTTGGTGGAAATTATTATGCTCTTGATATTGTTGATGACTTTTCTAGGTTCACTTGGACTCTTTTCTTGGAATCAAAGAGTGATGCGTTTTCTGCATTCAAGAAGCTAGCAAGAAGGTTGCAAAATACAAAGAACTGCAACATAGGCTCTATTAGAAGTGATCATGTAGGAGAATTCCAAAATGAGAAGTTTAGCAAGTTCTGTGAAAAGATGGGGATTCTGCACAATTTCTCTGCACCAAGAACTCCACAACAGAATGGTCTGGTAGAGAGGAAGAACAGGTCTCTTGAAGAGCTAGCAAGGACAATGCTTAGTGAATCATCTCTTCCTAAGTACTTTTGGGCGGATGTAGTGAGCACTTCTTGTTATGTGATGAATAGAGTGCTTATTAGGCCCATTTTGAATAAGACTCCATATGAACTCTTCAATGGAAGGAAGCCTAACATCAACCATCTCAGAGTTTTTGGCTGTAGTTGTTTCATTCTCAACAATGGAAAGGAAAACTTGGGGAAGTTTGATGAGAAAGCGGATCTTGGCATCTTTATAGGGTATTCTCTCACAAGTTATGCATATAGAATCTACAATAAGAGGTTGATGACTGTAGAAGAATCAGTTCATGTTGTCTTTGATGAGGTAGATCACAAAAACATCCAAATCCCGAAGACTAGAGCTGAAGAGGATGAACGGAGCATCAGTTTGGAGAAGCTAGAAATCTGTGCATAAAAACAACCAGTTGATTCGTAGAAACAACCGATTGAAATTCTACAACAGAGTGAGATGCCCAAAGAGTGGAGGATTCCTAGAGATCTGTCAGTGGAAAACATCATAGGGCAGATAAAGGAAGGTGTCTCCACACATAGCTCCATCTCAAACTTCTGCAGGCACACATCTTTTGTCTCTCAAATTGAACCTAAGTCAATTCATGAGGCTCTCAAGGATGAAAAGTGGGTTGAAGCTATGCATGAAGAGTTAAATCAGTTTGCAAGGAATGAGGTATGGTTTCTTGTCCCTAGAACATATGAAATGAATATTATAGATTCGAAGTGGGTTTTCAGGAACAAGTTGGATGAAGATGGTGTGATCACAAGGAACAAAGCAAGGCTAGTTGCCAAAGGCTACAGTCAAGAGGAGGGCATAGACTATGGTGAAACCTTTGCCCCTATTGCAAGGTTGGAGGCTGAGGCTGCATCTCGCTTTTGCTTGTATGAGTGGTTTAAAAATCTTCCAAATGGATGTCAAGAGTGCCTTCTTGAATGGCTACATCAATGAGGAAGTGTATGTAGATTAACCACCGGGCTTTGAAGATTATAAACATCCCAACCATGTCTTCAAGTTGAAGAAAGCTTTGTATGGACTGAAGCAAGCTCCAAGGCAGTGGTATGAGAGGCTTAGTAACTTTCTGCTATCTCATGTTTATAAAAGGGGAATGGTAGACAAGACTCTCTTCATCAAAAAGTCAAATTCAGAAATAATTCTTGTGCAAATCTATGTTGATGACATCATCTTTGGTGCTACACAAGATAGGTTGTGTGAAGAATTTGTGGCTGCAATGAAAGGTGAGTTTGAAATGTCTATGATGGGAGAACTGTCTTTCTTTCTTGGATTACAGGTTAAGTAAACAAAGGATGGGATCTTTGTATGTCAATCAAAGTATTGCAAGGAGATTCTCAAGAAATTTGAAATGGAGAGTTGCAAAGAAGCAAGCACTCCAATGCCATCAAGCTGCTACATGGATGTTGATACTGCTGGAAAGAGTGCAGATCAAACCAAATACAGAGGATTGATTGGCTATTTGCTTTATCTAACAGCTAGTAGGCCGGACATCATGTTTGTGGTGTGTCTATGTGTTAGATATCAAGCAAATCCTAAAGAGTCACACTTCAAAGCTGCAAAAAGAATTCTGAAATATCTCAAAGGAACATCATATGTTGGGTTATGGTATCCTTCTCACTCTCCAATGCATTTAATTGGTTATTCAGATTCTGACTTTGCAGGTTGCAAGCTAGATAGAAAAAGCATAAGTGGCACTTGCCACCTTCTTGGCTCAAGCCTAATCTCATGGCATAGCAAGAAGCAAGCTTGTGTTGCTCTCTCTACTGCTGAGGCTGAGTATATTGTTGTTGGAAGCTGTTGTGCACAGATTTTGTGGCTCAAACAACAACTAACAGACTTTGGATTACATATCAACAAAGTTCCTTTGATGTGTGATAACACAAGTGCCATCAATCTTACTAAAAATCAGATTCAGCACTCAAGGACCAAACATATTGAGATAAGGCATCATTTCATTAGGGATCATGTAAACAATGGGAACTGTGAAGTGAAGTTTGTGGAGACCAAACTGCAGTTAGCTGACATCTTCAAGAAACCACTACCAAAAGAGAGCTTTTTCTTCCTAAGAAATGAGTTAGGTATCCTTGATCTTAATAATCTCTCTTAAATCTGTTTTATTACTGTTAAAGTCTATTTGTGAAGACAAATAGGGGGAGAATAATTTGGTCTTGTGTATCCTTATCTGAAACTGTTTAATACTGATTAAAATCTCTGATATAAAACTATTTTCTGTTGCTGCTAATAGAAACAACCGATTGTTTATCAGGTTTTATACTTTCAATGTGTGAAAATCCAACCTGCTGCTGTAAGAAGCATTGGATGGTATATATGTTTTTCTTTTGTAGGTACTGCTTTAGATTCAATCAGATCAAACACAAGCACCAGGGATATGTTTTCATCAAATAGGAGGAGATTGTTGAACCAAGTGGTGTTCAAGCTTTGAAGAATCCAAAACCCTTTAAAGGATGTTGAAGGTTGTGCTTGTTGTTGCTGAGCTGTCTTAGAAAGGATCTGGGGTAGATTGAGTTATGTAATCCACTCTTGATTGAATCCAAAGCATAGGCATTCTCAATCTTTTAAAAGAAAAGTGTTTTTCAAACTAAGTGAAAAACAACCGATTGTTTTGTCGAAACAACCGATTGTTTTATACTTAGGTGTTTTTAGAAAAGGTTGAAAACTGTTTTTCAAATGGTTGAGCTGTCAAAACCAAAACAACCGATTGATTCGTGGAAACAACCGATTGTTTGTTTTGGTACCATAACAGAAAAATGGTTTGTGCTTTGACTAAGCATTAAATGATTTTCTGACTGTTTACGCTCCAGTTATTAATGTTTTGACCAATCTTTAAATGCAATGAATAGTTTGTTAAGATTTGATAACAAACAATATCTTTGAATATATTCAGAAAAACAGATTTGAGTTTTAAGACTTACACAAGTTTTGAGATTTTCAAAGAGTTGAGATTGCTTAGAGATTGAGATTGATCAAAGAGTGTGAGATAGGATTTTCTCTTGTATTGATTTCAGATTTGCTTTTGTAACAAGTGTAATCCTTGTATTTGTTGAACAAGAACCTTTGTGTGTTTGCTGAGAAGTGTTGTGTGTTCTTGAGGGGATCAAGATCAGCATTCTTAGTGTTGGTGTGTTGGCCAAAAGAAGTGTGTGTCTTGAAGGGATCAAGGTCACTTTCTTGGTTGTTTTGTAAGTGATCTAGGTTTGAGTACTTAGTAGTGTTCCTCAGCGGTTTCTGAGAAGACTGGATGTAGCTCTGGGTTTAGAGTGAACCAGTATAACTCTCTGTGTGCATTTTCTCTATCCCTTAACTCTTTAAATTCAGTTTTGATATTTGTAAACTGGTATAAACAACCGATTGTTTTGTTGGTGTTGTGCTTTTAGCTTTGTGTTTTGAAAAATTGATTTCTTAATCAAGATATTCTCGAAGTAATTTCATTCAAGGCTAAAAAGTTTTCGAAATCCCTCTTTAAACCATTCACCCTCCCCCCCCCCCCCCCTCTAGTTTAAAGCCATACATTCTAACAGTTGTTACATTCTTTTATTGCATGAAGAAAGACCATTCTGTTAGATTCTGCAAAATAAATAAATTTTCTGTTCCCAGAGGCTTTATGAAATGGATTCCCAAAGGTTGTGAGGTTTCATATGATAAAAGTAAACCAAAAGGACCCACATTTGTAAGGGGACCAAACCTTGTTGCTTGAATTCATGTTTATGCTGGGAATATAGAGAAACATGAGGCACTGAGTCATCTGATCAGGTTCTTGGAAGGAAAATATCAACATTGAAGTTGAATCAATGTTATGTATCAGTCCAAGGTACTCAATATTCAAAAGAGACTTCTTGACCAAAAGGCATATGACTCATTGAAGGAACATCATAAAGGATAATACCTTCTTTATCTCTATCTTTAATTCCTTTTAAAATTCTTTTTCATGCTTAATAAGTCTGGTTAAATGCTTAATTTCATCTACACTGAATTCTATCTGTAAATTCTTAAAATTCAAAATTTGTTTTGCTGCTGCAGAAAAACAACCGATTGTTTCGATTGTTTCCTCTCTGACAGCACTGTGAAAGAATGGATTTAATTCTTTTTTTTGAATTTTGTCTGTTGCAGATCTCAATTATGAAAGAATCCTTAGTCAATAAAGCAGTGTTGAAAGTTGATCACGTTCTGGAGGAAGTTACAACATGTCATAAAGGAATATATTCCAAAATCTTGAAAATTTAAGAGCCTTTATGACTAGTCAAAGATCACATTTGATGACCATGTGATTTTCTGCTTTTTCTTATGTTTTATGTGCAGGTCTTGGTCAAGTCTTTTCTCTCTGAAAAACTGAAACCCACTCACATCATTGAATGCAGTTTGGTTCTGTGTTTCTTTAAATTCTATTGCAGTTGTTCTCTCTCACAAGAACAATCAATTGAGTCATCTCTTGCAACATCTCTTGCTCTCCTTGTGTGAGTCTTCTTTGCCCTTTTTTTCTGCTATCATGGAATCAACTCCTCCTACATCAAAGAGGGTCAAAACCAGAGTTGTAAGGTCTGGAGGGAGATTAGAGGGCTGGTTTTCTGGAGACAATGAGCTCATTGAAAGGTATTGGTTTGAAACTAGCACAAAGGTGATTAACAACCCCAAAGTTGTTTCCTTTGATTGTTGAAAAGCCAAAAGCTAGATAATGTGAGGAAGTTGCTCAAAGATCAATCTCTAAGAAGGTTCTTGGAGATGAAGAGGAACATATACCCTGATTTGATCCGGGTATTCTACACCAATCTCAAGTTTGAGGGAAACAACCTTGTTTCTCATGTGAAGGGAGTTGACATGGAGATCACTTATGATGTGTGGACTGTTGTTGTTGATCTAAAATATGCTAGACTAAGAATCAACAAGGGAAATCTTGGAGTAGTGGAGGATTTTAACAAAGTCCAATACTACAAGAGTTGCTTGAAGAATCAAAATGCCCAAGTGAGAACTTGTTCGGTTGGAGGCTTAAAGCTAGATGAAAGGGTGCTTGCTCTTATTGTAACTTGGATTCTTACTCCAAGGGGGAGCAACCATTCTGTCCTAACAGAAGAAGACCTTGTATGCATCTACTGCATCATGAAGAAGATCAAAATCAATTGGATCCACATCATCAAAGAACACATGCAAAAAGCCATGAGGTTAAGTGATTATCACTATCCCTATGTTGTTTTAATCTCTAAATTCTTGCTCTATTTTGAAGTGAATCTTGAGGATGAGACATTTGAGCTGGTTAAGTCAACACAAGAGATGAACAATGGCTCTCTTAGCAAGATGTGATTCACCAAAATAAATTGGAAATGGGTGAGTAAAGAAGGAGATCATGGTGCTTCATCAAGTGCTGCAGCTGCTGATTTTGATGAAAAAGATCAAGCTGCTGACATGGATTTTCACCATGAGGAACAACCTGAGATCAATCTAGGTGTTGGAACCAATGCAGGAAATCAAGAAGATGAAATGCCATCCATGTCTTCTTTTGAAAGATACATGGTAAATAGGCTTGATGGTTTTGCTGAGAACCAAATAAATCTTCATGATTTGTGTGTAAGCAACTTCCAGAGTATAGACAACAGGTTCAACAACATGGATACACGGTTTATGACCTTGGATGAACAGATAGAAGTTGTTCAGAATCAGATTTTTGAACTCCAGTATGGCAACGATGATTAAAGTAAAAGCAACCGGTTGAATTCACAAAACAACCGATTGTTTTTGGTCTTGTATCAGTTTAAGTCCTTCTGTTTTTTCAATTCTGTAAAATCTGGAACAATTATGTTTTCATCTCTCTTTTTTTGTCTATTTGTGAAGACAAATAGGGGGAGATTTTATGTTGTGTTGTCTTTCATTATCTTTTATATTTTTGCAAACTCTATTTTGTGTATGAGTGTTTAAGTAAGCCTTATTTTTGCTGGTTTTAATGCTGCTGATATACTGTTTCTGTTTTTGCTCTAACCCTCTATCAGAGATATTGTGCTTTGCTTAAACTTTGTCTTGCATGAATTGCTTCAGATTCAATCAAATCCAACACAAGCAACCAGGGATTAGTCTTCATCAAATAGGGGGAGATTGTTGAATCAAGTGTGTTCAAGCTTTGAAGAATCCAAACCCTTTGAAGTTTGATGGAAGGTTGGTTGTGCTTGCTGTTGCATAGGTGTTTTAGAATAGGATTTGGGGTAGATTTTTTGTGTAAATCCACTCTTGATTGAATCCAAAGCTTAAGCATTCTTAAACCTTTTAATTGAAAGTGTTTTTCAAACTAAGTGAAAAACAACCTGTTGTTTTGTCAAAACAACCGATTGTTTTATACTTAGGTGTTTTTAGAAAGGTTGAAAACTGTTTTTGATGGTTGACTTGTTGTCAAACCAAAACAACCGATTGATTAGAGTATTCAACTGATTGTTTGTTTTGGGACCATAACAGAAAACTGTTTTGTGCTTTGACTAAGCATTAAATGATTTTATAACTGATTACGCTCCAGTTTTAAATGCTTTGACCAGTCTTTGAAAGCAATAAATAGTTTGTTATGTTTGTAACAAACAAGAACAGAGATTTAATAAAAGAAAAATAGATTTGAGTTTTTCACTGATTTTTGCTTTTCAAGAGTTGAAGTTTGCTTTGTGATTGCTTGGATCAAGAGAGTGTGGAATAGGATTTTCATCTTGTATTGATTTTAGACCTTTCTATAACAAGTGTAATCCTTTTGTACTTTGAAGAAACTCTGTGTGTGAAGCTAAGAAGTGTTGTGTGTTCTTGAGGTTGTCAAGATTAGCATTCTTAGTGGTGTTTGTGCTGAGCCAAATGAAGTGTGTGTCTTGAGGGGATCAAGGTCACTTCTTTGGTGATGTTGTAAGTAATCTAGGGTTGATTGCTTAGTGGATTCCCCAGTGATTTCTCAGAAGACTGGATGTAGCTCTTGGTTTAAGAGTGAACCAGTATAAACATGTGTGTTCAATTTCTCTATCCCTTGAACTCTTTAATTTCAATTTATATTGTAAACTGGTATAAACAACCGATTGTTTCTGCAAAACAACCGATTATTTTTCTGGTGGTGTGCTAAATTGCTTTGTGTTTTTGGCAAACTGAATTCTGAATCAAGTTTTCTAGAAGTAATTTCATTCTAGACTTAAAAGTTTGCGAAAACTCTTTTTAAACCATTCACCCCCTCCCCTCTAGTTTAAAGTCATACATTCTGACATGATTGACTAGATTTACTATTGAATTCATTAGAAAACTACTTGAGGTCATCTAACCTTATTATACTATTATATCTTTAGTGTTAAACCGGTCTAATAATGGGTAGACGATTTATACTGAAATCATTTTAATTTGACTAATAAACAACAATTATTAATATTTTTCTCATTTTAGATAAAAAAAAAATCAAAACTAACTATTATAATAAAATAACAAATGGAGTACTTATTTGTCTCTCACACCCAATTTAAGCTGAAAACAATTTTAAATCTACATCTTTCAATTTTCCTACATCCTTCTAACACCTAATAGAAAAAATAATATTTTTAATTTCTTATTGATTCATTTCAAATTATTTATATTTTAAAATAAAAATTTAATTTTATTAGTATAGAATGGTGTAGTGTAGAAAATTAGGTGTTTGTGTATCTGAGTAAATATGATACACAAACAAAGTTATTCCTCGTAGATCATGGTAAAACCTGACTTCACTGCATAAAAAGAAAATTTTAGTTGTGTATTGTAAATAAAAACATATTATTTTCAAATAAAAATTCATGAAAATTTAGTTTATCAATTTCTTTAATAAATTAGCTATTAGTAAATTTTATATTAATTATACAGTGAAAGTCGGTACACAAGAGTATTTATTATTAACCAATATATACACAGAGGACCAATTTACTCTAATTTTTTCTTTCTTTGAACTATTTATTTTTAATCTAAGAACTACGTATATATAAGTAGTATTTCAATAAAATGAAAAGTAAAGAGTGTATATATGAGTTACATACGAAACAACATCACGCATTGCATTGGCACTATTGATCCCACTGAATATGAAGTTCATACATATAACTAAGTTTAATTTGTTTTCAACTTAGATTTAATAGCACAAAGAAAAACTAATTGTAGTCATTGATGAACCCAATAATAGACATTAACATATCTTTGTTGAAAGGGAAATTGAAGTTATTGTGCAGAGGCATAGAGCCTTTATTTTTAAGAACAATTGCATGCAGAAGGAGCAGGTTGAGCTTGTAGTCTTAAAAGTGCTTCCCTAACAAAACAAAACTTTATCTGACAAACGATCCCTCTAAAACACATCACAGCCGCCACTTGTTATTAGTTTTTCTTGGATGGTGGAAAGTGACCATAGGGTGGGGGACTGCAACCCGGTGGGTAAGGAAGTTCGAACACTGGTGGCGGTTTCTCATAAGGGGGTAGAAATAGTGGTGGGGGCTTCTCATATGGAGGTTGAAACACTGGTGGTGGCTTCTCATAAGGGGGTTGGTACACTGGTGGTGGCTTCACGATAGGAGGTTGATACACCGGTGGTGGCTTCACGAGAGGAGGTTCATATACGGGTGGTGGCTTGACATGAGGAGGTTGATACACTGGTGGTGGCTTCTTATAAGGCGGTTGATACACTGGTGGTGTCTTCTCGTGAGGAGGTTGATATACCGGTGGTGGCTTCACGAGAGGAGGTTGATATACCGGTGGTGGCTTCACGAGAGGAGGTTGATACACTGGTGGTGGCTTCACGAGAGGAGGTTCATACACTGGTGGTGTTTTCTCGTGAGGAGGTTGATATACTGGTGGTGGCTTCACGAGAGGAGGTTGATACACTGGTGGTGGCTTCACGTGAGGCGGTTGATATACTGGTGGTGGCTTCACGTGAGGAGGGTGATATACTGGTGGTGGTTCTACGAGAGGAGGTTGACAGAATGGTGGTGGCTTCTTGTGAGGAGGTTGATACACTGGTGGTGGCTTCTCGTGGGGAGGCTGATACTCTGGTGGTGGCTTCTGGTGAGGAGGTTGATACAGTGGTGGTGGCTTCTCGTGTGGAGGTTGATACTCTGGAGGTGGCTTCTGGTGAGGAGGTTGATACACTGGTGGTGGCTTTTCGTGGGGAGGTTGATATTCTGGTGGTGGCTTCTCGTGTGGTCGTTTGTCATGAGGAGGTTTGTATAGTGGTGGTGGCTTTTCATGAGGGGGTTTGTTATGAGGAGGTTCGTACACTGGTGGAGGTTTCTCATGCGGTGGTTGATACTTTGGTGGTGGTTTCTCATAAGGAGGTTGAAAGACTGGTGGTGGGTTCTCATATGGAGGGTGGAAGAGTGGAGGAGGGATGAATGGGGGTTTATATAATGGCGGTGGTATTTCAGTTGGTGGAGGTTCATAGATGGGTGGTATCTCTATTGGGGGAGGCTCATAAATGGGTATGTTGAAATTAGCCACCACTGGAGTAGTGACAAACACCACTCCAAGAAGGAGCAACGTGAGTGAGTGTAAAGAAGTCATGTGAGACAGCTTGTGGCGAAGAAACTCCTAACTACGAAAAAGCATTTATAGGGAGAGATATCACAAAATTTTCTGTCAAAATCATCTATATTTTCTTATTTTATTATTAACTGTATACAAAATAATATTTAAATCCCAATAAAAAGTCAAAAGTGTGGCAGGTATAATTTGTGGTTTTTATTTAAAAGAATACTTTTGACACCTGGAAATGTAAAACCATTCTCTTAATAGTCCATTGTAATAATATAATAATATATATTAGTATTTTAAATGAAAATATAAAATAAATATAATTAAAATATTAATTTATTAAATTATTAAGTAGGTGTAATTAATTGGAATATCAAAATATCAGCAATTTCTTTCTATATTGAGTACCCCTGAGTGGATTTTCTACCCATTAAAGTTCAATGGAGTCTCCTGAGAACTATGTGTTCTGACAGTAGGATTAATTATTGTGCAATAATTACAGATCTGAGTAAAACATAGGATAAAATTAAAAAAATAGTAGTTATATCACTTGTTTCTAATTAGTACACTGCAGAGGATCAAATTAATAAAAGAGTCCAAGTTATATATTTTTTTTCTTCTAATTAATCAATTACTTGCTTGTCTTTAATTATTAAATTATTTTATTTTGATAACTGTTATAATTTGATAGTATGGTTCTATTATTTATTTTTCATTTTCAAATTTTGATGTATATATATATAATTTATTTGTTAGTTTTTCAGAATGAATAAAATTGATCTCTTGGTATTTTGTATGGTGAAAATGAAAAATGAAGAAAGGATGGAGGGAGGTTGGGATGATTGGTGGAGTAAAAGGTGTCACGAGAAGCTGATGAAATAATGACCACCCGTATTCACTCCAATCATACACCACAACCTGCTCTTTCTCATAAGGTTATATAATAAAACAAAAATTACTCCAATCATAATAAAATTACTTTTATCCAAATGGAAACATATAATATTCTCCGTCAAAAATGGAAACATTTTGCTACTACCTCCGTGAAAAAAATAAAAATAAAACGTAATATCAATAATGTTTGTTCATAAAACTGTGTTTAAAAATATCAGTTAGATTTGATTATTTTTAAATTAAGCGATAGCACCATCACAAAACTATCTAATGTTACGTTCCTATTAGTGAAAAATTATTAATTATTAAAAAAAATCAAAAAAATACGTACAAAATGTTTTTTATACTCTTTTTTATAACATTTATAATATTATTATATAAAAAATTACGTATTTTTATCGAAAAATTAACACCCAATTTTACTCAATAATAAAAATATTAACATATTTTTTTATAAAGAGTATTAGTGAGATGATTTTTTCACGAGTAAAAAATGTCTCATTTGCTAACAAAATATATTTGAACGTAATAACGCGACATTCGGTCTTTGAAATGGCCCGCGGAACAATCTTCCCTTGGCTAAATTAGTTTAAAAAAATAAAAATATTTAAAAGTGTTTAAGTATGTGCATGGAGTAGAAGGTGGGTAGAGGAAATATCCCACTAAAATAGTCATGTTTGACAGAAATAAATTATGCAAAAGGTGTTTTTTTTTAATTTCAAAATAATAGTCTTTTAATATTATAAAATACTAATAAGAATTTTTTAATCACATAAATTTAAGCGAAAATATATATTCAATTTTACTCTTTGATCCTTAATTTATAATATAATAATACTTAAAATATATAACTATTTTAATTGTATTATTTAAATAAATAAATCAAGTCAATCAACTTTAATTATATTATATTAAATATATAAAATAAAATAAAATACTTAAATAAGTTAATGTACCTAACTCAGAAATATGCTATAGTTGAAAAGAGTACGCTGAATTGAGTTTACTCAATTTCCATCATAAGCTGGTACACTTTTACACCCACGCTAGATAAAAAGTTTCTTTGAGCCACATGAACTACGACTTCCACCGCCACATCTTCAATATTTTATTTATCCATCTGTAAATAAATTTATTTATTATTAACATAGTAAAAATATATTACATGAAATTTATTGCTTGATAGTCAAAGATTCAATAAAATATTTTTAAAATTTTAATGACTCATTCTATTAATACTTAATAGATCAAAATAAATTTAAAACAATCATAATTTTTAAAGTTTTTAAAATTATATTTCAAAGTTTTTAAAATTATATTTTAAAATCTTTTTTACAATTTTTTCATTTTTTAAATTTAGTTTAAATTTATTTTTTAATTATTAATTGCATGGTTAGATATCCATCTATCCTAAAACCATATATCAAATAATATATTTTCTTATATTTATTAAATATATTTTTATGGACTAATTGAATATATATATATATAAAGGAAAATAATGGATAAATTGAATTAACTTTTATTAAATATATTGAATTAGATCTAATTTTGAATTAACTTTTTAATGAATCCAAATAATTTACTCAATTTGTTTATCTGATTTATTATATTCAAAAATAAATTTTAACCTATTATATTTTCTTATCACCCTACATGTAATTGACAAGTATATAAAATCACAAATAATATTTTTATTAGTAAAAATTAGTATGTATTAAAAATTATAATAATTCAATGTAATAATGCATACCAATCAACGTATCAGTGTTTCTTTACATAATAAATCACGAAATCTGCTTGATTTTTGTCGTCACAAAAAAATTAAACAATATAAAGATATGGTATTAAGACGGAACTTTAAATTTAATTTAATATTATAAAATTAGTTTATAAAAATGAGGTTTATTAATTTCATATCAAATGTTATTAACTTAAATCTTCCAAATGTAATATTATGATACTTATATTTAATCTGTCTCAAGCTGTTTCTGCGTTGGCCAAATTTGGATTTGAAAAGGTTTCACTATCTGCCAAATTTGAGCACATTATTTCCAACACATATAACATTTAGGCATCTAAATCATTTCTTAAGAAAAATATTTTAGGGGAAGATTATTGATGTTAACTTCTATAGTGATGCATAACTTGAAAGTTTCTATAAAAAAAAATTATTATTATATTTTTTTTAATAATTTTTTTATTAAGGTTGTGTTTAGATTGAGGAGTGAAAGTATGGGGATTTGGGAGGGTGGATGTGTGAGGATTTAAGAGAAAATATGAAGAAAGTTAATGTGTTTGGAGTAGGGTACGTTAGAATGGATTTGTGAAAAAAGTTTATGAAAATTTGTTGGCAATGTGATGATTGTGAGAGTATTTTTATTATTATTATTTTTAAATGTAAAATGATGATTTTAAATTTACTCTTTTCTTTAAAAAAAATAGAATAATCAAATATTAAGTATTTTTTTTTAAAATTTGAATGAATTAAAATTATTAGTAGTATAATCTAATATAGTTTAATAATTAATTTATGAAAAAGTTACGAATCACTTGAAGAACAAATAATTTACCTGTAAAATTTTGAATATATGTAAAAATTGTCAATTGTTATATGGAAATAAATAATTTATAAATTTATAAATTTAAAAATTATAATTAGAAATTTCTTTTATATTAAATGTAAATAATATTATTATATTTATAATAATAATAACTATATGATTTATTTATTATAAATAATAATAATTATATTATTTATTTATTATAAATAGTATATATTTTGTATTAACAAAATCCTGTTATTATTAACTATTATTTCATTTTATTAAAATATTTGATTTAGTTAAATTTATTGTAAGGATAAATTTAAAAATAGTTTCATGTGATATAATTTTTCTTTGTTTCTCTTTATCTTAAGAGGAGAAAATATATTTGTTCATACTTATATTCTCTTATTTTCTTCTCACAAAATTCTCAATCTAAATAATTAATATCCTTCGAAATCTTTAATCTTTGTTTGTGAATTGTAAATTCATAAGTAAACAAATCCTAAAGAAGGAATTAGTTGTTAATTGAGTTAAAAAGTTGATTTTAATGCACATCAAAATTTAGATCCATTATTTTATTTCATACTTTACTCCGTACTCATAAAAACTATAATATATAGCCATATTGAGAGGTATGTATGTTTTGTGGGAGAAAGTGACATGTTAACTAGTCTTTGAAATTAATTGAAGCATGTATAGGTATAGCTTTTGCTTCTTACCCAAAAGTCAATAAACTGTTCATTTTTTTCAATTACTTATTAGTTTAACAATGAATATGCAAATGGACGAGACTTGGTTACAAATTGAATTTAATCATAAATGGAAAAAAAATAAAGCTATAATATTAAACAAACCCTCGATTTTGTTTATATTTTTTGTCTGTGACAATTTTCCTAATATCTTATATGAGAGACTAATTTCTCTCAACTGTAGTTGTTGACCGACTAGTTACTAAAATACTTAAAAAAATATATTTGAAATTAAATTTCACTAAGTTCCTACAATTAATCATGCAGTACTTTCATTAACAAATCCAATATTGAATCTGAGGTTTAAATGAATATGTTGGCATCTGTAAAATCTAAAAAGGTTTATGTGATCTGTCTTCTTTGCTTTCCTAGCTATTTTCTAGAATATCAGAGGGAAACAGCTGGATCCATTATTGATTTCGTGTTTAGGTTTGGTGAACATGATTAAGACCCTTAGAGATAATTATAGTTCTTACGTCACTGTTTTCAACCAAAATTCCGTGAAGTAGGAAAATCCTCACTGTAAAATAGCATAAAAAATGCCCCTTCTAATAATATATTATTTTTGTGGGGTGTAAAAGAGTAGGTTTCATATAGTTAATTAGTGCAATTATTTTTTTACTTCTAATCATATTTCTTAAAAGGAGTCTGATCATGTATTGACACATGATAAAAAGTGCCTTTGAAAAGGTATTATCAGAGTGTAGTTACATAGTTTGTGTATAAAATTTACAACCAGTTATAGGTCAAAATCAAATCCTTGGTAATTTAATTAATTCATAAATAAATCTAGATGCAGAAACAAAAACAAATTACTTGGATCCAACTTGCTTAGTAGGGAGGCCTGTCACTCAAACCCAATGGGTCAACTCTGATCCATTTAAACTAAAAAGACACTTAATCCAACCAAAACAAGAATGCTTCTTCCTGCACCTCCATCACTTCTTCGACCACCTCCAAAAATTTTAAAATTTTAAAATTACCCTTCAGTAAAAAGATAAAAATAGAAGTAATGTTTTATAACTTCCGGATTATGTAATCTGAAAGTCAAAAATTACCACTTCCAGATTACGTAATTCAGTACCTATTTAACAACTTACAATACCGAATTACATAATATAGCACTTATGTAAGAAAATAAACTTATCGGATTACGTAATCTGGAAGTAAAAAATTAACACTTCTTAATTACATAATTTGGAACCAATTTTCTTAAATAAGTTCTAGACTATGGGATCCAGTATTGTTAGTTGTTAAATAGATTTTGGATTATATAATCTGGAAGTGGTAATTTTTTACTTTCAGATTACGTAATCCGATAGATTTATTTTCTTACATAAGTTTTGGATTACATAATCCGGTATTTTGAGTTGTTAAATAGGTTCCAGATTACGTAATCTGGAAGTAGTAATTTTTTACTTTCAAATTATGTAATCCGAAAGTTGTACTTTTTGACTTCCAGATTACGTAATCCGTAGTGTAAAACATTGTTTCTATTTTTATCTTTTTACTTAAAGGTAATTTTGAGAATTTTAAAATTTATGGAGGTGGAGAAAGAAGTGATGGAGGTGTAGGAAGAAGCAGTCCCAAAACAAAAATGATTCAACAAGCTCTATCCACAATAGTCTCACAAAACTTCCCCCATGACTAACATAAATATTAATAATAGTTTATATAACTAAATCAAAAGATTTCATTTTAAATTTTTAAGTTCACTTAGTATTTTAAAAATGTATAGTTATAGTTGTATGAAGAAATTTTTGAATTAGGCATCAAAATAAGGACGATCACATCACGGAAAACAAAAAGAGAAGATGCACAATGGACAATCACATTCGATTGATAAGGAATTTGAATCGTCGAAAAGAAGCTCGAGAGATCATCTTACAGAAACACAACTAGAGAAATCTTATTAATAGTTCTACACAAATAAATGAATATTATAAGAATTTATAGTGTTTGCACCGTTCATTAGATGTGTGTTATCATCCAACACTCTAGCTAATATGATTATTACAATGGATGAGTTGTATACTAACAATTCTCACTTAGACACTTTTACTTTAACATACTAACAAATAATTGGACCATTGTATACTATTAAAAATGGTAAATAGTTAGAAATATGTACACTAACAATTCTTATATGGATTCTTAGTCATGCCTAGTCATGCTTTTTCTTCCTATATGATATAATTTACAGCCTCACAGAAAACTGGTGTAACCAACTGTATACTGAGTTAACTAAAATGTTCAACCTTATTAACCAATGCATTATATTTCTAATAAACATAAAGTTTTCAACTTTTACCATTCTTCTTAGGCACATACAACCATCAAGTTTGCATTACTGACATGTGTTAACCCCAGTCCATGTGGTTTTTCAATACCAAATTAACCAAGCTTTGAGCTTACTTAACCAAAACTTATTTAATGATTGGGCACTAAATTTTGGATGTGTAAAACATGGCAATTGCTTTACTGACCTTCCATGGGTCCTTAGCCATAGGGACGACAAAGCAGGGCAGACCAGCCTGTGGTTTTGTTGACAAAAACGCGGAGTGCGCTGCCAATTCCAACTTGCTGACTCGCTTAGGCCTACCTTGCATAACCCGTAGTCCGTGCAGGCCAAATGCGGGACAGGGCGGGTTGGCTCGCATAACCTGCATAACTTAAAAATCTAGAAATTTCTTTTTGTACCCCCATATTCATTTTCGCAACCTCATGTTTCACATTCTAGAATTTTTACTCACATATTATTATGCATGTGTCGTGAGAATAATATTGTGAGACCATTTACCTAATGCATCTAAATAAAAAAAACTAAATTTATTCAAAATTTCTATTTAAAAAAATATTTTTTATTAAATTTTTAAAAAAATATTTCTTATGCAGGCTGGCCCACGACCTACAGTCCAACTCTTATGCGAGGCGGACTAGTCAAATCAGCCCGCATATTCCATGTGGAACAGGCCAACCCGATCCGCATTTTGCGAGTCAAATGCGGGGCGGGGCAGCTCACATTGTCATCCCTACTTAGCGATGCCTAGTCATGCTCTTATATTGTTCCCATCTAATACAATTTTCAGTATCAAAGGGAACTAGTTTAACTAACATCCCAACTGATTTAACCAACTTCTTCAACCTTGTTAATAAATGTTTTTTTATTAATGGTAAACATGATGTTTTCTACTTTCAGCATTCTTCTTGGGCTCATACAACCATGACCTTTACATTATTTTCATGTGTCAATCCCAACCCAAGTGGCTCTCCAATACTAGTTTAACCAAAACTATTAGTTTACTTAACCAAATGTGACTACATGATTAACACTAAATGTTGAATGAGTAAAACATGAACTGTGTTTCACTAAATTCTACGAGTCCTTATCCTTGCCTAGTTATGTTCTTATATTGTTACCATCTAATACAATTTACATTATCATAAGGAACTGTTTTAACCAAACTCTTTCCTATTTAACCAGTATCTCAACCTTGTTATTAATGTTTTCTATTTCTAATAAACATGAAGTTTTTCACCTTAACCATTGTGTTTGGACAAATTTAAATTATGAAATTTAAACCACAGAAACTTCAAGATGTTAACTCAATAATGGCACTGGAATCAATTAAAAACAGTAAGCCAATTGAGAGAAATAAATTTTTCAAAATCGCTGCCAGATTACCGTATTTTTTTCGGCAGAATTGTACACTTTTTTTATTTTATTTATCATTTTTTGTGTACTTCGTATTTTTGAATGATTCTTTTTTCTATTCTTTTCTAACACTTTGAATATCTCAAATCCAGAATTTCAGAATTTTCCAGTAAGTAAATCAATTGCAATAAGGAAAAAAAGTAAGCACTTTTTTCAGAAACAGAGGAATCCTAATAGGAATAAAAAACAGGATTATGAACTAGCAAAGACATAATAGAAAATGATGTATTGGAACTTGTATAAGTCTAGAATACAAGTATGAACTCAATTCTAAAAAGAAAATGGACAAATGATCAATATCAATTCAGAAAATTATAGACACTAAAGCAAGAAACAATCAAAACAAGAAAAGTACTACTAGAAGTAATGACAATTATGGAATAACATGACTAAGACAAAACTTGACATGATTACAAAATTAAAAGACACATCACAAATTTTAACAAGTGAAAGGAAGCTTAAGGTAAACTCTAGGAAGGATAATGCCATTCCAAAAGAGCAACCATACTCATAAGAAGAATGAGTGCCATAAACCTTTTCACAAACACTTGGTATAAAAGAAAAACAGCAAGAAAACTCAATTAATTCCTAAAACAGAAACTTAAATTGCAAGAAAATTAAAGAGCTCTTGAAATTAAAGTGCACACAACTCAACAATTAAGCAAGAAGAACCTAAGACTCATGATACCACATGATGTGATTCCACTAGCTTAGAAGAGAAAGGTTCTTGACCTTCTTAGGAATCACCTTGAGTTGGACATTATAGAGGCACTTTTCTTAGAGTTGGATCATTGTTCTAAGACAAGAACTCACCAAAAACTAGTACCAAATCCCAAACTCATTTGGATGAACCAATTTTAGTCAAATTGAACCGAACAAAAGAGTAAGAAAAGCAAAGGAACAAGATGAATGGACTGAAATATAAAACTGCCGAACCAAAACTCATAAAAAAAACAGCAAGAACACCAAACCAAAACTCAAGAACACAAGCTAACAAAAACAATAGAAAGAGAAGAAAGGAAGGAGAAGAGAGTGCTCATGAAGATGGAAGAATGTTGGATGATCTCGCCACTAGAAGTGTGGAATGCTCCTAGATGAGAGTGATGCCGCCACTTGAGGACTCCAATGATCCATCAAGATAAGACTAGAGAAGAAGGCTCAAAGCTCTCCAATGTTCACTCAAAATTTGAGTAGAGTTTTCTTATATTAATTCCAATCTGAATTTTACAAAGGAAGCACCTCTATTTATAGCCTAAGGTGCTGAAAAAATAGGTGGGAAATTTCAAATAAACTCATTTGAAATTCCCACCAAAAACAAGTCACATGGGAGGTGTGACCTTTTTCTACTATGACACCTCCCAAAAACTACACCTACACCTATCTACTAATTCACCCCCCTCCTAAAGCTCCTAACTAAAGCCTAAAAGATGCTAAAACAAAAGAGGTTTCTAATGTTTCCCTCTAAGCACCTTCAACTAAAGAAATTACAAAAAGAGAAAATAAATGTCATCTAGCTCCCAAAGCTTTGAACATGCTTCTTGTAATCCTTTGAGGTGGTCTTTGACCTCCATGGGCGTCCTCCATTTGTGCCTCCACCTCTTCTTGATCTTGTTGATTGGCCTCCATGTCCTCTTGAGCTTGATCTCCATCAGTTACCATCTAATACAATTTACATTATCATAAGGAACTGTTTTAACCAAACTCTTTCCTATTTAACCAGTATCTCAACCTTGTTATTAATGTTTTCTATTTCTAATAAACATGAAGTTTTTCACCTTAACCATTGTGTTTGGACAAATTTAAGCATGACATTTGCATTATTGTCATATGTCTACCCCAACCAATGTGGCTCTCGAATACCAGTTTAACCATGTTCTAAGGTAACTTAACCAAATATTTAAATTGATCACTAAATTTTGCATGTTTTACTGAGCTATTTAAATGACATGCGCCCAAATTAAGTTAGACCATCAACACTAACTTTTGTGGGTCCTTTATATTTGAGTGTACATATGTTTGATGGTTCAACATAACTTGCACCTTCAAATTGAAATTCAACAGGACCAACACCTTCAGGTTGAAATTTATTTGGGACAACACCTTCACATTAAATTTCATTTGGGCTAGCACCTTCATCAATTACTACATTATCCACTTCCACCTTATCCATTTTCAAATTTTCCTCTCTTGATTCACATTTACCTTGCTCATGGTTTTCATCATCATTTTTCTTACCAACTTCTCAGTCCATTACCAACTCTTTCAATTAAACTACCTAATACTCAAGTTTTGAAATTAATGCCTTCACTATTTTGTTTTTCTTCAATAGTTCTTTATTATCAACAATAATATTGTTTATATCATAACCACAATAGTTGGACCACCAACCTCTCTTATTATCTTCTTCAATTGCTTCCCTTACAACATCAAGTGCAACCTTTGCACTCGTTAAAGTCAAATATTTAACAACCTACAATTCACATAACAAACAATCCATTAATATGATTATACATAATAATCACCATTAATTACAAATAATACTTATATAATTATCCTTAAAAGAACATAAAATAGTTTTCTTGCAAATGGTCACATCAATCCACTTCAGCAATCAAGGAAACATACTGGCAAAATCATTATATTGTGCATGATATTTCAATACATATTCTAAAGCCCACACCTATGATTACAATACATTGAACACATTCTTTCACCAATGAATAAATAATTAAATAAAAAAATCAAATCATAACAAAAATGTCCAAACTAATAACATACTTGTGATACAAATAGGCATCCTACAAAATGCAATTGTTATGACTTCCTTTCTTGCAACAAACAATTAGACGTTTGACAAAGACTTTCAACCAAATTATCATAGATAACCACACCGTAATTATATTTCTCAGTCATTCACAAATCATCTACTAGGTTGAAAAAAAAAAGCATTAGGGTTTATGTTTAGAAAATAAAACCCAACCAACCTAAGAGGTACATACAACAAACAAAAACCCTCTACATACCATTAAGTTCCTCAAGTTTGTGGAAAATATCTTCTACACAACAAAATTGTTTGCAAATAATTTTCTTATCTTGCATTCATTATCTCCTTCTTCAAAATTATTTTTTCACCTCGCATAGGAAAAATTAAAAGCCTAACAAACATCTAACATATTAAAACATTTCTTTTATTTGAAATCCTTACCCTCCCTTTTCTCATCCCATCTGCTACATAATTCAAACATCAATGGGAGACAAATATTTAATTTTCCCTCAAGCTCAGACAAAAATTAAAAGAAGTTTTTGCAATGCGAATCTTATGGATGGTTGACATAATCTTGTTGACTTTTCCAATTCATCTTATTTTACAAATGTTTGATACAAAGATGGAAAAAAATGCAAAAGTTTCATTATGTTTAAAATATCATGCTTACCTTATTACACATTTCGAAAATTGAATTTATTGTTAACCTTTGAGAGTTCACATTGAATGTCCATTCTTTTGTTGGATTTTATGCGGTATTTGACAATTCATATGTTATTATGTCATCAATACACGTTACATTCATATTCGCAACATAGAACATGAAAATCTAAATATTTTATGTTTATAATATTAAGCTTTTGATTATATAATATTAATTTTTTATATATTATATTAACAAGAAAAACATTAAAAGTGTAACATATTCTCTGATTCAAAATATTCCACGTATCTATATAGAAAAGAACAATAATAGATAGAAAATAGTCGCAACACGTGTGAGTTGATTTTAGCTTGGCACATGTTTTTTAGCATTTTTACTTGGATTAAGATTGTGATTAACAATAATAGGTGAAACTCAGTGAAGATTGTCACAAGACATGAACTTAACCAAGTGGTTAAGTAAGTATGAAGGTTCTTTTCAAAAGAGCAAAAGAAAAAACACAAGCAAGATGATGATGATGATGAACAAGGAATTAAAAACAAGATAACATAAGGGCGGAATTTAAAGAAACATAACCAAATAATGGAATGACATATGTGAAAATGGAAGGAAGAATAAAGGAAAGATTAAGATGAAAGGAAGCTTATGGATATGGGGAAAGTGGGAGTGAGTCACACCACTTGGGGGAGGGAGCTCCAAGATGAGTGAGGGGGAGTCCCCACTTGAAGCATTCTTTGCTCAAGATAAGACTCAAAGATAATTTGGAAACCACACAAGGAATCACTCTGATGTTTTGCTCAAGATAAGAATCAGAGAGAATTTGGAAACCACACAAGGAATCACTCTGATGGAGTTTCTTTATTTCAATTTCAATGTCATTTACAAGAGGGGAGACACCCTATTTATAGATATGAGTGCCTTGGTGAGCAAGAGAGAAGGGTAGGGGTGACACATGTGAAGAAAGCTTTCTAGAATCTAGGTTAACCTAAAGAATGTCGCACGCATGGAAAGGGTTCTAGAAACTAGGTCAAAAGTGTGCACATGAGTGATCTTCTAGAAGCCTAAGCTAGCTTATTCTTCTTCTAATTGGGCAAAGGTGAGCCAAATTTATTACATTTTAATCTTGTCTTAAAAATACTATATGGAAGAGCAATTGATAGTCTGACCCATGTTTGGGTGTTCTTCTTCTGAGAATCTTCTGATGGATGGTGGGGTCTGATCTCCCAACCTGAGATGATTGACCTAGCCTTGAATGGTCTTTGGAGTTTGTGATAATCTTCTTGTAAAGTTAGATCATATCAACACAAAAAGGTGAGAATAAGATATCTCAATTAACTTATAAGAAACATGGAAACAAAAAATAATTATAACTCAATTAAGAGACATGGAGAGAATGATAAGAAAATTGAATCTCTCAGTTGCCAGAAGGCGAGAGCTAACTGGTTCAAGAATGGTGATTCCTATACTAGGTTCGTTCATTCCTCCTTGAGGTGGAGAAGGCTCAGAAATGAAGTGAAGGGCATCCAGGTGGGGGACCATTGGTGTGAGGAACCAAGCATTGTCCGTTCAGAAGCAAAGAAGCTTTTCGAAGCTAGATTCAAAGCAACGAAAGATTTAGGGGTAAGACTGGATGAAGTTGAATTCAAGTAGCTATCTCCGACTGATAACGGGGGTCTCCTAGCATCTTTCTCTGAGACAGAGATTACGGATGCAGTGTGGTAGTGTGAAGGTACAAAAAGTCCGGGCCCAGATGGTTATAACTTTAACTTCATCAAAAAGAATTGGGAGTTGCTAAAAGAAGATTTTGTGGCAGCGTTGTCCCTGTTTCATGAGACGGGAAGTATCCTGAAGGGCTGTAACGCCTCTTTCATAGCTTTGGTTCCTAAAGTTAGGGACCCGTCCAAGCTCGAGCAATAGAGACTCATCTCATTAGTTGGAGCTATGTACAAGATTATTTCGAAGATTTTAGCTAGTAGAATGAAGAAGGTGTTGTCCTCTTTGATACATGAATGCCAATCAATCTTTGTGAAAGGAAGAGGGATCTTAGACAGTGTTCTTATAGCCAATGAAGTTGTTGAGGATTTAAGGAGAAGTGGGAGAAGAGGGTTGTGCCTAAAGGTGGACTTCGAAAAAACATATGACTCGGTTAGATGGGCGTTCTTATATGATATGTTATCCAGGATGGGGTTTCACAACCTCTGGATCGCATGGATTAAAGGATGTTTGGAATCCGCCACTGTGTCTATGTTAGTCAATGGGAGCCCTACAGAGGAATTCAAGCCAACTAGAGGGTTAAGGTAAGGAGACCCACTTGCACCCTTCCTTTTCCTAGTTGTAGCTTAAGGCCTTGCTTGGATAGTTAGAAGTGCTAGCAAAACCACTTTGCTGACAGGCCTCAAGTTTGGAAGGAAGGAGATTGAGGTGTGCATCCTCCAGTTTGCGGATGACACTATTTTTCTTTGTGAAGACTCCTTCAACAACGTGGTAACCTTGAAGGCCATCCTAAGGGGGTTTGAATTAGCCTCAGGGTTGAAGATCAACTCCCATAAGTCAAAGCTTGCAGGCATCAATGTTCAAAGTAGTGATGTAGCATGTTATACAAAGACGTTGAACTGCAAACAAATGGGAGTACCGTTTAAATATCTGGGCCTTGAAGTGGGAGGTAACCCCAGGAAGAAGCAATTATGGGATCCGACCGTTAACAAGTTAAAAGCGAAGCTCAGTGTGTGGAAAGAGAGATTTTTATCCATGGTAGGGAGAATTTGGCTTATCAACTCTGTCATATCTGCTATACCTCTGTATTATCTCTCCCTTTTCAAAGCCCCTGACTCAGTCTGTAAGAGGATTACCTCTATCCATAGGAGATTCTTGTGGGGTTGGGGGAAAGAAAGCAAGCCAATTTGTTGGGTTAGTTGGGAAGATGTGTGCAAACCTAAAGAGGAGGGAGGATTGGGTTTAAGAGAAATACGAAAGTTAAACCATGCTCTCCTAGCTAAATGGAGATGGCGTTGTATATCTCAAGAGGAGGGAAGATGGAAGGAGTTATTGGACTCAAAGTATGGGTTGGAGCCTAGAAGCGTCCATACACTAGTCAAACTCCAATCTTGGTGGTGGAAAGATCTCTATAAAGTGTGCAAGGAGGGAGGAGGAAAATGATGGTTTCAAGAAGAGCTAAGTTGGAAACTAGGGTGTGGAGACAAAGTAAAGTTCTGGGAGGAGGTGTGGGTTAGGAGCTCTGATCTAAAATCCTTGTTTCCTAGACTGTTCTCCCTATCCTTAAACCAGGGGAAAATAGTGGGTGAAGTTGGCGTGTGGATTAATTCGGATTAGAGATGGAGGCTGTCATGGAGGCGTGCCAGAGTTGAGTGGGAATTATCACTGGAAGCATACCTCTTTACACTACTATCAGGGGCACTAATGAGAAGGAATGACGTGTATGTGCAGGTGTGGGGGAAGGAAGAACCAGGCCTTTTTTCTGTGAATTCTGCTTATGAGTGCCTTGCCAAGCAGTCTCGTGGAACCCAATCCGATGTGTTTAATCTCCTTTGGAAGACTAAGGCATTCCCAAATGTGATTGTGACAGCTTGGAGAGTGCTGTTGGATAGAATCCCAACAAGGGTGAGTTTGAGTAGGAGAGGGGTGATGATGGAATCTACAATATGTGCAATGTGTCAGGTTAAGGAGGAGTCTTGTCAACATATCTTCTTGGAGTGTAAATACGCACAATGGGTATGGTCTTTGTGCTTCAAATGGATATGTATCTCTTCTGTTCAACAAAATGATTTAAATCTGCACTTTATGAGTTTTTATCTGAGCAATGCTAGCAAGAAGCAAAACCTGGTATGGAAAGGTGTCTGGGCATCTGTTATTAGGTGTATCTGGGACCAAAGGAACCTGATTGTATTCAAAAAAGGGCTAGTAGATGCGGAGGAGGTGTTTCAGAAGGCTCAACTCAAATCCTGGCTTTGGATGAAGCACAAGGTGCATTCCTTTACTTATTCTTTTGTAGACTGGATTCTTTTTTTTTTTTATCAGCAAAGAATACAATTGAATAAAAAGGGGTACTTCAGGAGTACCCCAACCAATATACAAAAGACCAAGTAACACAAGACAAAGGCAAGTAAACATTTTAAAAAACAGAAAAAGCATATACACAACCCCTCATCCACCTATTTAACCATATCTTCAATACAAGCATGTCTTGCCCACCTAGCCTCTTCTGTTACGTGTCTTCATATGCTACCCCCAACACAACTTTCTTTTAAGCCCCTAAAAGTGTAAAAATCAGGAGCACCAGCAAACTGACATACTTCCCCATGACTTCTAGCAGTGACCACGATTCGTGCAAACCACCTCACTCACCCAAAAACATCCCTGTGGCAGCTCTTGAACCAGCTCCTTCTCTACACCAAGAAGTACCTTAACTCCTTACCACACCTTCACCAATAAACCTGCAGATAGGTAGGAAAAAAAAAAAGATAACCTTCATCAAGAGTTATATTTCCTTTACTGAAACAACACAAAACCAGCACATATTCCACCCTGCAGCACCCTGTTTCTCCTTAAAATTAAGTCCTACAATTTTCCCTCATTTCCACCGCACCTACCGACCTTCCAACTAGCACAGATACCTTAAAGTTAACGCATCAGTACAGGATCATCTCAACGCCTACCCTCATATCAAAAACCATGCATACAAATGATTGGACTAAGAATCCAATCTGAGAAAGAAAAACTAAATGGAGCCGTACCAAACTTCAAACATAACCACGTGGCCAATTGAGCTGAGTGGAAAATTTCTTCAGCATCCAGAATCCCTTGTTTGAACACAATCAGATTTCTCTGATCCCATATGCTCCTAATAATTGCGATCCACAGACCCTTGCAGACTTGATTCTGCTGATTGGTTAAGTGAGGAAGATGAAAGCTCTCAAAATGCACTCAGAGATCCTTGTGCTGCACAGACACTATACCCATCCACCGCAGGCAAAGAACCCAGATCTTTTGTGCACACAAACACGTCAAAAAAATATGTTGAGCTGATTCTTCAGTAGCCTTACAAAAAACACACACTAAGGAGTTGATAGCAAGGCTTCTCCTTATGAGGTTATCATTCGTTGGTAACCTCCCAATTAGGACCCTCCATGCTGTACACACATCCTTGGGTACCGCTTTGTCTTGCCACAACAGCGAGAAAACATTAGTCGAGTTGTCATTGGGATAGTTACACAGAGTTAGATATGCAGATCAGACAGAAAACACACCTTTGGGATCCCCACTCCATTCAATAATATCCTCAGCGTCCCTGAGGTTCATCATTTCTTCCTCTACACTAGTTTCCCACTCAAATCTAGTCCTTCTCCATCCTAACCTCCAGGACCAGCCTAACTCCCCCCACGTGCCTACCTCACCCACCAATTTTCCTTGCTCTAGGGATATGGTATACAATGTAGGAAACATAAATTTGAGCTTATTATTGCCCAACCATGTATCTTCCCAAAACCTGATTTTGTCCCCGTTTCCCACTTTCCATGGAACATGGTTACGGAACCAACCCTCACCTTCTCCTTCTTCGCATACCTTTCCAAGGTCACTCCACCACCAGGAATAATTTTTACCACAACGTTGAATATTAACCGAACCATTATAGTACTTAGATACCAAGATCTCTTTCCATTTCCCTTCTTCTTCACTCATCATCCTCCACTTCCATTTTGCTAGCAAAGCCCGATTAAACTTCTTAATATCCTTAACCCCCAATCCCCCTTCCTCCTTTGATTTGCACACATTTTCCCACCGAACCCAGGCAATGTATTTGCTATCTTTGCCCCACGCCCAAAGAAACCTCCTCTGTATACTAGAAATCTTATCACAGACTGTAGTTGGTGCTTTGTAGAACGACAAATAAAATAAAGGTATAAAAGTTAAAACCGACTTAATCAGACATAACCTACCAGCAAACGATAGACATTTTCCTTTCCACGCACTAAGCCTGGCTTTAACTTTTTCCACCACTAGATCCCAAAATTGAATCCTCCTTGGATTACCACCAATTTGCATTCCCAAATAAACAAAAGGTATTTGCATGATATCACAATTGAGAGTTTTCGTATATAGCTCAAGATTGCTTCGATCTACCTTTAACCCTGCTATCTTTGATTTATAGAAATTAACTTTGAGCCCAGAAACCATCTCAAAGACTCTAAGAATCGCCTTAATTGTAAAGACATTGGAAAAGGAGTCTTCACATAAGAATACGGTATCATCTGCAAATTGCAATAAGCAGCAGTCTACCTCATCTCTCCCCACCTTGATACCTCTTAACAGGTCCTCCTTTACAGCTTTACGAACTAAACCCGCCAGCCCTTCAGCTACAATGAGAAACAAAAACGGCGCCAGAGGATCTCCTTGCCTCAACCCCCTCGTAGGTCTGAACTCCTCTGTTGGACTACCATTAACCAGAACTAACACCGTAGCCGTCTCCAAGCATCCTTTCACCCACTTAATCCACTTGCTATGAAACCCCATCCTCTGTAACATGTCTAGCAGAAAAGTCCACCTAACTGAATCATAGGCCTTTTCAAAGTCTACCTTCAGGCACACCCCACTCTTCCGATTTCTTCGGACCTCTTCAATTACCTCATTTGCCATCACGACACTGTCTAGCATACCCCTATCTTCCAAGAAAGCTGACTGCACATCATCAATAACCAAATGCATGACTTCCTTGATACGGCATGATAAAACCTTAGTGATAATCTTATAAAGAGCTCCCACTAAGGATATAGATCTGAAGTGCTCAATCAAAACAGGATTCTTCATTTTAGGAATAAGAGCAATAAATGACGCATTGCAGCCCTTAGAAAAGCTCCCAGATTCTTGAAACATGTACACTGCTTCCAAAATATCCTCCTTTAGAGTCTCCCAATTACTCTTGATAAAATTAAAGTTATAGCCATCTGGACCCGGACTTTTTGATCCCTCACACATCCACACTGCAGCCCTGACCTCCTCCTCAGAGAAATCCTCTACCATTTTCAGGCTAATCACCTCTGGAAGAGTCATGAAGTCCACAAGACCAAGTCTGACACCATGATCAGGAGTGGCCTTGAACCTCTGTTCAAAGACACGTTTCACTTCCCTACACACGGCTTCCGGTTCTTCGCACCACTGATTATCTATTTCAACGCCTTTGACTTCGTTCCTAAGCTTCCTCCATCTAATAATAGAGTGATAATACTTGGAATTTGAATCCCCATGCTTATACCAAGTAGATCTAGCTTTCTTCCTATTTAAAGATTCCATCTTTTTATCTAAGCTCTTTTTTTGGCTAAGTAACTCCCACCTTCTCAATTTCTCCCCTTCCAAAAGATCACATTCAGCATCCTTGACATCAAGGTTCTCAATCTCCATCATGATTTCACGCTTACACTCCTCAATATTTCCAAAAACACTCTTGTTCCACTCCTTGATGTCTTTTTTCAATAACTTCAATTTATCTTTGAGCCTGGACATACTGTTCCCCTGTACCTCATAATTGTTCCACTTTCCTTTCACCAAGTCCTTAAATTCAGGTTCCATAAGCCAAGCGTCAATAGTTTTGAAGGGTCTAGGTCCCCAATCTTTATCCCAAGACTTGACCACTATAGCACAATGATCGAAAACTTCCCTCTGCAAAACATACTGCTTGCTCGTAGGCCACCTTTGTAACCATTCCAAGGATACTAAGAATCTGTCTAGCCTACTTTTGGCGGACCCACCTGACTTAAACCAAGTAAACTTTTTACCTACGAGAGGTAATTCCACCAACACCTTCCTATCAATAAACTCATTGAAATCTCTAATCTCTTTCTTCTGACTGGAAAAACCTCTAACACCTTTCCTTTCCTCCATAGATCTAACAACATTAAAATCCCCGCAACAGCACCACACCTCATTATGATTAGCACTCTTAATGATTGACAGGGCATCCCACATGACTACTTTATCACTAACCGAACATGTTGCATACACATTCACAATTACGCATAGGCAGTTCATTTTGACATGAGTCCCAGATACAGCTATGAAGCCTCTTCCTTTAACATGAGACTTGTACTCAAACGCTTCTTTGTTCCACATAGAGAGAATACCTCCTGCCCTATTTTCTCCTTCATTAAGTACCCAACCAATTTTATTATCCCCCCATAAGGCAAAGCATTTAGAATCAGAGAAATCCGTAACTTTTGTCTCCTGCAAACACACAAACTCGGCACCTTCCTTGTAAATAATATGCTTAAGATATTTAGCTTTAACCCCTCCTCCTAGCCCTCTGATATTTAAATTGATAATAATCATCAACAACCTGTTTTCGTACCCTTCTTCATCTTACTCAAGACTTGTCTATCCCTATCCTCCATCACCTCCACTTCTTGTAACATCATGACATCTCCCCATGGACATGTCGTTCCTAACCTTTTTGCCAATTCCCATATCCTAACTGATTCGGATTCGACAGCTTCTTTCCTAATTCGGTTATTACATTCAACAATTTCTGAATCTGACAACGCATAAGTTAAAGAACGTGACCTGGTTGGGTATCTATTCCCGGAGTGTAGTGATCCCGTGCCCCCTTTGGAATGCCACCGTCTCTGGATTGTTCGACCCCCTTGCTTCCATAGCGCACGTAGATGGCGTACTCTGTCAGGGGTTTGATGGTCAGCCACCTCTGTAAGGTCCTCCCCGCCGCTATCAGCGCCACACATCTTCTCCCCCAAATCTCCCTCGCGTCCTTTACTGATCATAAGCTTCCGACAGCTACTCGATTCAGATAGAGAGTTGTTTACCCTACTCAGCGAACAATCACCCCCTTCATTAACAATAAAAGAGTGCTTCAATGGTTGCTCCACCCTCGGGCTCTCCGGTGTTGGTGATTGTACATCATCAGGCCCCAATGCACAGACGCTTTCGAGAAATTTTCCTGAAACTGGTGCACGCCTGGTTTCGATGTCCACATGGGCCTCTGATCCGCTAAACTGCAAATGGGCCTTAGATAACACTGGGCTTTCGTTTAGGGAGTTAGTAGACTCCCCCACTTTTACTAAGTTGACCAGGGAACTTTGTATATCCCCACACGCCACATTGACCTGCTGAGTGGCTGTTGTCCCTTCCTCTGATCCTCCCTGCAAACTCACCTCCTTTTTTGTGAAAGATGAAACAGCCTTTCCTTGACCTGACACAAGATCTTCTGCACCTTCCTTTTCTATCGTAGACCACCCCTTCCCTTCCCTTTTGTTTTCCTCCGACCACCCCCTGCTTCCTTCTCCGTTCCCCCCCTTTTCATTACTCAGATTCGCCGAGAAAAGAGAATCTTCAACAAAAGTCTCAAAAGAAGATACGCTATCCGATGATCCTTCAAGACTATGTTCACAATTACACCCGAACTTGACTCCATCATAATAGTTCATCTCTTCCTCCAGCGTAATATTATACAGACACCCATTAATCCAAAAGCCTTTGGACAAATCTACCTTACGAGATCTCAAAATTCTTACTTGAAACCGCGCATACTCCACCCGAGTTCAATCCAAAGTGGCTTCATCCACCTCCATCAGCGTTGCCATATCCTCTATCACTTTCAAGAAACACTCCTTGCTCCATAAGTGAATAGGCAGCCCATAACATCTGATCCACACCCGCTTGTAACTGACCACGAGAGATTCTAACCAAGGTTTAAGTTCCTCAAAGAAACAATTGAACCATTCAACATTAGACTTTACTATATCCTCTATTTTCTCGCCGGACTTAGATGACAACAAAACAAGATTGTCTCCCAAAAAACGTATTATAAACATGCTCAACCCTCCCTTAAAACATTCTTCTTGCAGAGCCTCATGTTCGCACTTCGGCTTCATGTGACCAACCATGTTGTTCTTCATCCACGGTAAGATACTCGCTTTAGTCGTAAAAGAAGGCCCTTTCCAAGCATCACGAAATGGCCTTCTTACTACATCAGCGTATGATTGCTTACATAGACCGTTTCCGATAACATCCTTCCCTACTTCATTCCCAATAACTTCTTTCCCTCTTTTCTCCATCCACACCTCCTTGTTCTTCCTCTGTGTGTTTCGAAAGGGAGGCCCACCACTTCTACTTTTCTCCTCCAGCGAATGAACACTACCTTTACTCTCGAAGCTTTCCCTCTTGTACCTTGGTACATTAACGTGAAGTTTCATGTTTCCGATGAAGCAGTTGTCTAACTCCCTCTCCAAGCTTAGAGCATTACCCACCTCAAAAAACCTTACGAAACCAAACCTTCTACCCCATCTGTTCAAGCGTTTAGAGATGAAAACTTCTTTAACCCCGGCCCATTTCTGAAACAGTCTGAACATTTCATATTCACCATGATTTTCTGGAAAGTTTGAAAAGAAGAAAGTTGTAGAAGACTTTGCCAAGTGCTGATGATAACGACGCTCCGCCTGTCTTCTCCGAATCTCCTCCTCCTCTCTCGCCCCTCTCTACACTGGATTCTTAATCCAATGCTTTGCATTAGAAGTTATAATTAGGACTCCCAGATGCCAAAAGTTTTAAGACTATGGCCTATACTGGATTTATAGTTGGTTGGAGGTGTTGGTGAGTTTGTCACGGCCTACAGCTGGTGCAAGATGGAAAGGAAATATGTGCTTGTATGCAAAGGGAGTCAAAAGGAATGTTAAGGACATGATGGAGGATTCTGTTTTGATGTGTCTTATAACAAATCAATATAGGCAGGGTGTATGTTGGTTCATGGTTCTTTTTGCAGGAAACAAAAACTGTGTTTGTTATGTGGTGTTTTGGTTGTTGTGGAAATCCCTAAGTGTGTTTGCTCAACTAGTGGTCTCACATTTGGATGGTAGCAGTAGAGGTTGTGGTGGGGATTCAGACATGTTGGGGAATGTAAGTCGAAGTTGTAAACTCCAACCAATCTAAGTGCGAGATGGACCCTGGCAAGTGGTTAGTTGGTTTCTGATAAAAGTGAGCTTAAAAGGAGCAAACAGGGGGAAGCCAAAGTCCAAAAAGGAGCGAATGGAAGATGCTGCATTGAAGTGATTAATTTTGTGACAAGTGCTACAATCGTGCCACTGCAAGTTGGGTAGAAGGAATGTCAATGAGGTGGTGGAGATAACCAATATTTTGGTGTATTTTGATGGTTTTGTAGCTGCAGTTTGCAGTGCTTATAGCATTCCAATACGAGCACGGTGCTAGCTGGAATAGGATGTGTAGCTTATGCAACAAACATTATCTTTCTATTGTTTCTGGGGTGTTTGTTCATCTCTTTATTCTTGGAGATTCTTAATGTGATTTGGTTTATGTAAAAGGGTTGGAATACCCCTTTTGTATTTAATTTCATTCTTTACTGATAAAAAAAAATAAAAAATTAAGAGACATGTAACAGGATATAAAATAAACTTAATGAATCTACAACATAACAATTATTTAAAAATAGTTGAAAACCAATTTAAATTCTTAGGAGATAGAGAAGTTTGGAAGATGAAGCACATTTACTCTTTAACGAAGTACATCTACTACCTCTAGATTTGCAATCATCATATCTATATACCTAACCACAAGTCCAAAACAAATGGTGAAGAAACATTTTAAATGATATCTAATCAATTTATAATCCAAAAGTGTGAAGGACAATACGGTGTAAGTCATGCAACGAAAAAGTAATAAGAAATAATTGCACAAAAAAAAACAAAGAATAAGATACAATATAAGTCATATTTCACAAAATAAGAAATAAAAAAACATAATCCATTAAATTTTTTTGAAAGATAAATATATTTATTTGAAAAGAAAAAACACGAGTAGATGTAGATATCCTATTATAAAAAATAGAATGAACTACATGAAAAGGCAAAAAATTAGTATAAAAGAATTGTAATCATAGTCACTAATGTATAAGAGCCAATTCCAGTGGGCCTTCCACTACATCTAATCCAAGTGGAAGTTGTCATTCTCGGACCAGTAGCTTTGAAAGCCTAAAAGAAGGATTCTATTTTAGATTCATCAAATACAATAAACAAGTTTTATTGTTATAGTTACAGTATTTTAATCTCAATAGAGACCAGTAATTTTATTTTCTACCTATTTCCTTTATCTCGGTGGACAACTAACGAAATCTAAAAAAAAGGGTTGGTTTTTGGTGTTATTGAACGGTGGGCATTCCTCGTTCCAGTCATCAATCAATGAGTAAAAAGCAACCAAATTAACCATTATCAAGACTAGGAGAATGATGATTTCACAACTATTCTACCCCTCCAATATTACAAAAAGTCATAAATGAACCTTTGTATGCTATATTTAAACAAAATGACACTTAAGCCTTGGGGATGAAAGTCGTTATTGAGAGAATGGATCAACAAAAGAAAGACTGGTACCTCTGACTCCCTTTTTCTCTCCCATCTTTTAACCCTTTGGAAGCTCATTTTTCAACAATTCAGGAAATTGAAAAAAAAATAAATGGTTATGCTCCTTTTAAGCAAATATCATACTAAAGATTGTTCGTACCTTAAGCGTCTTGTTCCAAATGAACCTGGCAGTGGTTGAAGCTGTGACAATGCTAGTTATTGATTCACTATTGGAGGCAAAGTTGTGGCACATTGTCGGCGAGAATGGGGATTTACAATTCAGGATTTGGAAAAGGGTTAGGTTTTGGGCACTGCTATGTTTTGGATTTGGAAAAAAAAGTTGGAATAAAGTGTCTTTAAATTTCTTCCAATTTCTTCTCTTTGAAATTTAGGCGCCAGGACATTTGGGTTTTTTGCCATTTTTTATTTGGTTAATTTTACCTATGGATTAAATATAAGATTATCTAGGGATTTTTGTTTTCCCATCCCTTACATCCGAAGGTAAGGCTTTTTTGTGACCCACTTTTTCACTTTCTCTTTCTTCCAATGAGTAATAATATTACCTACGGAATTTTTTAATGTAAGATAAATTTACATATAAATCTCAGTGAGTAATTTATCTATGGAAAATTGAGTTTTTTTCTTATAGTGAATAGCACTAGTATTATCACAAAATAAATGTATCTTACCGAGTTTTACACCAAAATCTTCAAGTTGCTCCTTAAGGCACAAGATATGAGGACAACAACTACCAACTACAATTTATTCAACTTCAACATTTGAAATAACGACACATGATTGCTTCTTACTATGTCATGATATCAAACTTGATCCAAGCAAGTGACATATACCACTAGTGCTCTTTCTGACCAATTTACATCCTACAAAATAAGAGTCATAAAATCCAACGATATTAATTAAAACATTACTAGATATCATAGTCCAACATCCTTGGTTCCTTTGAGATATTTCAAATTTATCTTTGTTGTAGTGAAATGGGATTCCTTAGGACATGACTAAAATCTTGCACAAAGAGAAGCAACAAACATGTTGCCATGTCTACTACCAATGAGATATAACAATGATCCAATCAGTCCTTTGTACTTTGTTTGATCAACTGATTTTCCCTTTTCAACAACACCAAGGTAACAACTGGATGATATAGGTATTGATGCTTCCTTGCAGTTTTTCATCACAAACTTCTTTAAAATGTCAAATCAATCAATATTTGGATTGACTCTTGGAAAGTTCCATTTGCAAGTTGCTTTATTTGTAAACCAAGAAAGTATGATAGCTTCCCATCATTGACATCTCATATTCACTCTGCATAGCTAACACAAACTCCTCACAATCATTAGTTTCTCCAAAAATAATGTCATCTACATATACTTGAACAAGAATGATATTTGAGTTTTCTTTCTAGATAAAAAGTTTTGTCAACCTTTCTTCTCTCATAGTTTTGAGATAAATGAAAGTTGTTAAAACTCTTGTTTTGGAGCTTTTTATAAGACCATAGAATGAGTGCCTTCTTGAGCTTGTGGACATGTTCAAGATGTTTGTGATCTTCAAAATCAGTAGGTTGTGAGACATAGACTTCCCCATTAATGAATCCATTGAGAAATGTGCTTTTGACATCCATTTGAAACAACTTAAAACCACTCATACAAGAAAATTCCAGAAGTAGTCTAACAACCTCTAATCTAGCTATTGGTGCATATGTTCATCATAGTCAATGCCTTCTTCTTGATTACTACAAAAAAAGTGTATATTGTGGCGGTTATTTTCGTATAAACTGGCGTTTATAACCGCCACAATATACGCTTGTGGCGGTTTTCAAAACCACCATAGAACTGGCCGCCACAAAGTTTAATGTGGCAGTTTTATGCTATCCGCCGCAACACCCGCCACTTTAAACATAGTGTAAGTAGTGACGATTTTTATATGTAAGTAGTGTCAGTTATAACTGTCGCAATTTACATTCATTGAAGAAGATTCTGGCGCCATAATATACGTAAGTAGTGGCGTTTTTAACTGACGTAATTTTAATTCTGAATAAATAAAATTTATCCACCACTTTTTTATAATCTTTTTTATAATCTGTTTTATACAATTATAAAATTTAACCACCACTTTTTCATAATAAATTAAAATAATGTATAAAGTTATAATCATCCATTCATTTCATTAAAAATTAAAGCACACATAATAATGTTCAAAAGTTTATATGTAATTGAAAATTAAAACACATAAAAAGTTCATGCATCCCTAATCAAGTTTAAAATTACAACACATAATTGTTCAAAAGTTCATACATCCTTAATCAAGTTTAAAATTAAAAGACACATCCCTAATCAGTTTTGCTTCCAACACTTGATCCTATTACTTAATTAGGTGATGGAGCACCACTTCCATAATCTGATGCCTGAAATAAATAATTTTAAGTTAATGAATTTGTATGTTTATAATTATAAAATAAAAGACACCAATAAATATTTCAATATATTAATACCTCATTGGTGGATGCATGAACCAAATTAGATGTCAAGCAATATATGCAAACAAAGTGTTCATTTGTTTTTTCACAATTGCAAGCTAATTTTCCATTTGAGTTACCTTGTCCTCCATATTTGACGAAATTGAACAAGAGGAAGCATAGTTCATGTTGTGGATCCTTTGAAAGAAAGGTTGGAACAAGCTCCATATGATCCTGAGTTTGTCTGGGCAATCTTACTCCAATCCCACCATATCCATGTGAAAACCTGCATAATCTTACAAAATGCAAGATTAAGACATTATATTCAAACATATATATGGATTCAACTAGAATGTGTTTCTTCAAAACTGATTCACACTTTCTAAATCATTATATTTGACTCAAATGTAACATAGCTTTTACGTGTATCCATCTATCCACAAAATCACAATTTTATTATTTAAAAAAATAAGAATATTTAAAGGATATTCCATTTCTATTATAAAATAGTTATTTTCAATAAAAAAATCACATTCATAAACTTACAATATTCAACTCAGTCCATAAATAAATTTTACTCGTCCTAATGACTTTATCAAAATATATAGAGTCCATAAATCCAAAACAATTACCCAAAGATAAAAGTCTATATAAAATAACATAATATTTATCAATTGGTATTTTCATATATTTCTCTGCACCTATGTAATTTGCAATACCTTTCAAAAACTGTTTTTTATTATTTGATCAAATTGGAATCCCTATTAATATTTATGCTGCTGTGTTCCTTATTGTATATATTATACTGTATAGTTCTACAAATATCTACTGTAATATCTTTTAAATAATGACTCATTACATGTATTGTTATTGTTAGAGTGATATTAAACTGCCCTAATTTTATAATTAAGATTCCAATATTTATATATTACATTAAATATTTTATTGATTCAATTTAATTCAGTTAAATTATTACAGATATCAACATAAAGAATTACCAAATTTTAATAATATTTCAAATTCAAAACTATTTTATTCTAAAAAAAACTCAAATATACATGCAAATTTGGCTTGTTCAAGAAAAAGTAATGTCTTGGTGCCTATTTATATCAATGATAATAGGTGTTTAACCAAGATTTAAATTACACATGTACCACTAATAGTTTCTAGTTATTTTCTAAGGAGAATTTTTTGTTCATTGGGTTGGGTTGTATATCTAACATGAACAAAAAAAACAAAATAAATGAGTATTTATTTTTCTCACTATCTAATTACATTTCTCTAAATATTTATGTATAACTGTACTAATATTTGTCCAATTTTTCTTATGTATATTTTTATGTATTAGATGTACAATAAAAGAAAATGTAAGAGATTATTGAAACTATGTAATATAAGTTCTATAAATTTTTAAATTTTATAATATTGATATATGAATTTATATTTCATGAATTATTGTCCATGAAGAGATTCACATATCTTAAAATCATATGGAGAACTAAGTTCTTAAAATTTAGAAACAAATAAATTTGATTAGTATTTTTGTTTCTTTTTTACTTTTGATTAATATTTTTTTTTGTTTATATATATATATATATATATATATATATATACTTTGAAGAATATAGATAATATTTAAATTTTCAATTCTGATTCTTATTATGCTAAAATTATAAATAATTACTTGGAATTGCATTTTCTTTTACAGATTTTTATCAGTAACAAAAAATTACATAAATTTAAGTAATAAAAAATAAATATTAAGGATGTTTCAATTTTTTACATTATTGTCCAAGGTATATTTATGCACAAGATTGTACAGTGAAGTAAAAAATATATATCAAAATATCTTATAAGATAAACTCAATACTTTCTAGTTATTTTTATAATATCAATTTTAGAGCTAATATTATATATCTTTCCAAAATATAGGTTATTGGATGTTTATGTCCTAGTATTAACACCCTTCTTTCCATACATAATTTCTTCTCAACACACACGAGTAATTATACTCAAACAAAAAAATCCTAAACAAAAATTCTTAATTTGGTTTTATTTTCAGTTTTAGTAGTTTAAACCAAACAGACCAAAACAAAGCATCAAATATTCTAAAGTTGGTTTTTCTTTGTAAAAAGGAAAGAATGACCATAACTATTTTCATTAAACCTGCATAATCTTACAAATTCTACTGATTAATTTCTTTGCGAAGTTTTAATAATTTGTTTAACATAAAGTTCTGGTCAGTATTGACAACCATAAAGTTCAACACTTCTCTCTAATATATATATATATATATATATATTTATATTTACACTTTAATTCAAACATAAAATGAAATGCAAAGTACGTGAGTGTCTAATGTCACTAAGTAGATATGTATACAAAATGACTATTCATCCTTAAGAAATGACAATTCGATTTGGAGTCAATGAATTGTTAGTGGAAAAGGTAGAGACAAAATTATAGTCAATAAATTGGGTGTTGCCTCAAGAGCAATTCTCGCCCTTGCTATGACTCCAAATTGTCCAAACTTCTACAAGCTTGATGCTATGAGTTTGTGTGACAATCTTACTTCAATCCCACTAGATTAGAAAGCTAGGCATGGAAATTTTTTGAAGACGTGAACTTGCAAGATCATGCAATCTTGTGAGTAAAAAATATATTGCAATTTTGACAACAATGCTTCAAACAATTATTGTTATAACTTACCATGCAGGTAAACCAGCATTGAATTGAATTATATAATGAATCTAATTATTTGTCTTATTAAACATGGATTAAACTAGAACTTTTATTCTTTTACAAAATACTCAAATTAGACCTATTGTTTTCTCAGTACTTTTTCATGAAATAGGATAACATCACTACAATTTTCCATTATGCTTCTGCAACCCTTCTGTAGGGCTTCGCCAGATTGGCCAACTGTAACCATGATCCCACCACCCCTTCCTTACCTTTTTTTCCTATATAAACTTCTATTTACTTAAGCCATCAACAAAAAATTAACAGAGAGAGATACTCACTAGAAACTCAGATTACAAACTCACCTTACTTTTCTGTATGAGCATGCTTTGAGGAGAGAAAGCAAATGGACATGTGTGTTTACCCCCAGAACACAGTCAAGAAGGAAACAGAGGAAAGGAAGAGCTAGTTCGTATGCAAAACATCAAAAGCAAGAAATGTGAGATTTTATAAACACTGTATTGATGAGAGATAAAAGGAATTAATTCAATTTGATTTATAATTATCCATTTAAATATAGTAGTGTGGTCTTGGGTGGATATTTAGGAAACCATGATTTGTATTCCTCCAGCCAGGGTATGCTACATGTCTGACCTATTGAGCTCCCTCTAAACCTATTGAATTCTCACAATAAATACACTAAATAAAAACAGAAACACACATCACATCTCCAAAACTGAAGCAATTCTACCCACTTGGTTGATACTTCACATACATGACTGGGACACCCTATTTCCTGCCCTGAATCTCTGTTTAAAATTAAACTTATCACACTCACTTTGGTCATTGATGTGGCCCATATACTTGCTATTCAACAAGATTCTCAAGATTCTCAAGACAGGAGATGAAAGAGAGCTAGGAGGAGATAATTTGAATGCGATAGATCCATACCTCTTCCAGCAACCATCAAGTAACATAGATTCTCATCCTCCCCGTGCTCTGTTCACATTTCCCTGTTCACATAATAATAATTCTCATCAAGTAACATAAAATCAACTTTTTATTAGGCTTTGTAAAATGATCTTTGTGGTAGATATGTTGGAATTGGAGGAAAATGACATGTGTAACTTTTTGGCTATTATCTTAATAGTTTTACTTCTGTGTGGAGATTTTATTTGCTTATGGCTTGGTTTCTTTACAAGTAGTCAACAAACCTTTTGTTAGGAATCACATAGCAAAAGCTCAATCTCCAAATGATTTAAGATAGGTTGCCTCCCTTTACATTCTCCTGCTACTTATTTACCTTTGAAATCCCCTCTAACTGACTAACTTAATAAAAAAACTACAATAACTTTTCCAACTTCTGAAAATTTTCCAATGTCCATCTTCTTACAGGTCAATTATTACAGAAGAGATTTCTATTCTCTTATTGTCAGGGAAATATATTGATATTGCATTAGTTGACCACAACAAATTGAGGTACTTTTTTTTTACAAATATATTTATATAATAAGCCAATTACTCACATCAACTTTAAACAGCACCTTAGGTAAACCAAGTTCACTCACGGAAAAACTCTTATTTAGAAAACTAGCTAAAATACTACTACTTAAAACTCTTATTTAAATTGATAGTGATGTGCTACTACTTAAAATACACAATTCTCTACTCCAGTATATCCTTGTGTTATGTTTTCTGGTTGGAGATCTGCAACAATCTGCAAGGTTTTTTGTTTGCGATTTATTGGTAAGCAAGGGATCCAAGCAAGCATGATGTACGACATTCTTCACCCATGCTATATCAGATTGGCTCACCCTAAATCTCCTTAAGTTTCTACTCATAAAACATTTGTATCACATCAAAATCTCCTACGTAATCTTCTTCAGTGAAGAGTCGTGCTCCACAAATTACAAATTGCTAGAGTTTATTTATCAAATCATTAAGACAACAATTCGGAATGAAATTCACCACAACTGAAATATCTAAGACCCAAAAATCAACATAAGTAAATCATACCAATCCAATCAAATCAAATCCAATCAAATCAAAGGACATTGGATAAATCGAACTCAGAAAGAATGTGAACAAATCCTTTCGCGGAGGCGCTGATGGTGGCGATTTCGAAATATCAAGTTGTGCTGACAACATAAACCCAAAAATATTTAGGAAGAAAATATTCATTTAACATTGTCCTAGTCAACTCGTCCAATGATTTGTTCTTTCTTTAAACTTCTCTATTTTGTTGTAGAGTTTTAGGTGCAGAAAATTTGTGTTGAATACCATTTTTTTCACAAAATGAATTAAAATTTTCATTTTGAAACTCCCTATCACTTTTAATTTTACAAATCTTGTTGCAGTTTTCATTTTGTAAAAGCTTTGTAAGCTTTTTGAAAGTTGAAAAAGGTATCATTTTTGGATGCAATGAATAAATTCCATGTAAACCTAGATAAATAATTTACAACAACTAATGCATAGTAATTTCCTCAAAGACTCATAATTCTGAAAGGATCAAATAAGTCCATGTGAAGCAGCTCGAGAGATCTAAAAGTTGAAACTTTTTTTTTTTTAATTTGAAAGAAGTTTTAGTTTGTCTTCCTTTCTAACATGTTTCACATACTTTATCCTTCTCAAACTTTAGTTTTGGAATACCTACGACAAGATCTTTAGAAATCAACTTATTCAAGTGATGCATGTGAATGTGAGAAATTCTTCTATGCCATAATCAATATTCTTTCGTTCTTGATAATAAGCATTCAATTTTAGATTCAATGTTTGTAATGTATAACTTGTACACATTATTTACCCTTTTACCTACAAGTAAGACATATCTTGAAGTTCCTTCACAGATCATACATGAATATGGCTCGAAGATAACTTGATATCCTTTGTCACAAAGTTGATTGATGCTTAGTAAGTTGTGCTTCAGTCCTTGTACATACAATACATATTTAATTATCATTGAGTCCTCATTACCTACATTACCTCTGTCGAGAATCCATCCTTTATTGTTGTCATCATGTGACAAAACCCTTATGTTTTAGTTTCATATTGATAAATTTTGAAGCATCTCTAGTCATATGCTTTGAAGAACCACTATCACATAAATCTAGTAGAAATCATAATTTTTTACCAATTTACTTTTACCAGATCACACAATTAATCAGTTGAATTTTTGAACACACAAGAAACACTTAAAATCAAATTACATAAATGTAAAAAGAGAGAGAGCATGAGAAACACATAGAGATTTTTATATTGGTTCATTCTTCCTTAAGAGCTACATGTAGTCCCTCATACACACTAATTGAGATCACTATATCCAAGAATCTTTACAAACAAGACTCACACTATAGTCACTCTTGTACTCTACACGTATGACTTATATCACAAGCAACACCCTACTGCTTTAAAAAAAATAAAAATAAAAAATCATATCTATACAAGAATTCTATAAACAAGTGAATTAAAGAACAACTACACCTGAATTACAACATATAAATAAACAGGTTATGGAAATTCAGGTAAACTTTCTACAATCAAGGAAAGTAATCAAAGAAAGCTCAAATAAAGTTCCAAGAATCAAAAGAATTTACTCAATGTAAATTGTGCTCTCAAAAATAAATTTTCTTTGTTTCTGAAAATGTTAAAGTCAGTGTACAAAAAAGTTTTCAAAATACGTTTTTATAATCCTCACAGGAAAAATGTCTTTTAAGCTGTTAAGTTATTTTTAATGGATTAAAAACTCAATTCAACCGATTGATTTCACTTAAAGTGAAAACAATGGATTAATTTGAATCTCTAATATGTTAAAACCATAACAAATAATATCATCCTTAAAACAAAGAGATTTCAATTTGTTAAATAACAAGTTTTAACATATTAAACATCTCTACATAACTTTTTGAGGTTTTAAGTAATTTTAACAAATTAAAGTAAAATTTCAATCATTTGAAATTTTCTCAATCCCAATACAAAGTTCTAAACACAAATATTTCAAAACATGATTCTTGGATTTTCATAGATTATTTACCTTGATAAACATAAATAAACAGACACAAAAGCACAAAGATGCATATAATGACATCTTCTTCAAAAGATTGATTTTCATTCTTCAATGGACTGAATACATTAAATACAAGTTTCAACTCCACCTATCTCCAATAGTTTATAACTTTGAGGTTCTTTCCTCTAAATTTTCTGTTGTGTTTCTGTTTCTAATTAGATGTAAGTAATCATTGTAGATTCAACTAATTGTATGTATAACTTTTGGACAAGCTCTCACTAGTTAGATATCAAAATACCAAAGATTTCATAATACTCTCAAAACTTGATTTGAAATCACAAAAAAAAATTGATTCGAAATCACACAAATGACAATCAGAGACCGCCCCTGAGATAAATAACCAAACTCTATTTGTGGGACACCAACACCAAAATAAAAGGAGACCATGAAAACACAAGGAGACCACCACTTGAGATAAATGACCAAACACTATTTGTTGGACGCCAACACCAAAATCAAAGGAGACCATGGAAACGCAAGGAGACTACCACTGTATAAGAAACTAAAAAACAAGGAGAATAAATGAAGGAATTTAAATCATGCCACGTTAGAAATGAGATTTGTGTACTTTATCATTTTTCACGTCACCATGTCAAGTTGTGATATGCCACACAGAGGCGTTTAACCTTTCACGCAAAATGTTTGTAATTAAGTGGAGAATCTCATTATTAAAAGTAATGCTTCAAAATTTTGAAATATTTTTATGAATATTTATTTTTTTAAAGCCATTAAAACATGTGTGACATTCTTCGGCCTTTGAAAAAAAAGGCCATTCAAGATGAGGAAATAGATAAATGTTTGAGATAATGAGATGAAAAAAATAGAACAAATACCTTAATCTGTATACATTATTATTGGTATAAGTTTATACACGATCAAATAATTAAATTTTTTAAAATTACTATTATAAAAAATCAACAGTATTAGTATACATGATAGTTTATGATTATATACTACAAAAAATCTAAACAGATGACCGATGGATTTTAGTTAATTAATCACAAATAGCTCTAATCAGACCCAAAAAATTAGGCTGATAAAACAAATTAGATCATCCAAGCAAACCTCTTAAACCCTTTTTTTTCTTAATTTTATGGAACAAGTTGGAATTTCAACTCTTCTGTCAGAGGATGATTGTGGTTCGAATAAGTATCACGAAAAAAGAGATGGATTAAATGTTTTAAGTAACTTTGTTCCTCGAAATATTTACTTTATTTCTTCTGTCAAATAATTTTTTAAATTTAATTAAATTTTATAAAACTCACTTAAAAGGTGAAATTTGTATAATTTTATTTAAAAATTTATTTTAAACAATTAGTAATTTTGTTTATTTTTTAAAAAAACTCGTCAACTTGTTTAGGACTTAATATTCGCACAAGTATACTTTATGCCATTATTCTTTTAGGTTCATTTAACCTAATTCTACCGTACTAAAAAAATTCGTGTCTGACGACAATCACAATAAAAACTCAAAAGAAGTTAGTTCACCAAGATTCCCGAAATCAGACCCACGGACCAGCCCAGCCTACGATTCCTGGCAGCTAAGATGTTCTTGTTTTGATAAGGCAATCTTTCAATTGGATTGTAAAATTTGAACCTAACTAAATCAAATATTGAAAACAATAAAAATTATTGTTATTAAACTTGAACATATAGTTTGCAATACTTGCATACACTAAAAAAAATATTTATATGCATAAATTATGTGAATATCTTCTGCAGTCTCTATCCTCAAGGTTGGTATAAAATAGGTAGACGTAGGACTCATGGTAAGAGATTAATTTGTTTAGTTACACGTATATATACTTCGTTTTGTATGCGATTTTATGATTTAATATCTTTGAAGAGTTATTTTTCTTATAATTATTATCTAAAACTGAATAAGAAAGAAGTAGTTGACGTTACTTAAATAGTAAGTACCTAATTAAATTGATTAGGACAGAAAGAATGATGCAGTGAGAAGTGGGTGGGTACCTGTTTTACGCGTTGAAAAATATGATGATTTAGCAATTGGGCCATTTAGTTTGGGAAAAAAACAGGAGAAGTGATGTGAAACAAGTTCCCTTGTATTTCTGGGACCTCAACGCACTCACCTGGCTCCCACTTTATTCTTCTACGCGTTCGAATATGTTCTTTTCACTTTCCACTTTTCAACGCCCTCCACTCCTTTCTTAAGCTCTTCTACTCAGAAAACCCGAATATGATTAAGCTCTTCTACTTGAATTTGACTTAAAGCTAAGATGATCGTTGTCAATATATAGACAACCAACTACTCGCAACTTCAAACTGCTGTTATTACCTTACCTACTACCTCTTTTTCTTTCCTTTCACTTTGTTCTTTCCTTTCTTATTTTGACTTTTGAGACCTCAGACTCCGAATGGAACGTGGGGTTCTTGATGGTATCATCAATAAGCTGCTCGAAGTCAGAGGCAGACCCGGCAAGCAGGTGCAACTTTCTGAGCCTGAAATCAAGCAGCTTTGTCTTGTCTCCAGGGATATCTTCTCCAACCAGCCCAACCTCTTGGAACTCGACGCACCACTCAAGATCTGTGGTACTTTTCTTTTCTTTCCCCCTCGACCACATGTTTCTATTTCTTGCTCAATTTTATTTTTCTATGATCGTCTCAATTTTATGATCTTCTGTATGACAAAAAACAAGTTAAAGCTATGGGATAATTCTTTTAGTACAAAACAAATCAGTTATGGTGTGTTATTATTGAATTGGAGATCAAATTTGATGTATCTTGCTCTTAATTAAGTTCATTCACATCAAGTCTGCTCAGATAAAATCACTAGATTCAATCACGGAATCCAAAGTATTAAAATAAGACCTCTCGATAGTAAGGGAACAAAAGTTCATACTTAGAACCACTTTTCTACTCCACAGACAATGTCAATGTTCCGATTCTAAGTCCATTGAAATAACATCGTTGAGATTAATCACCACATCTAAGATTTTTTCCATTTTATAGTTCGGAGTTTGATCACAATTTTTTTCTTAAAAGGTTTCTTATAGGGTTAAGGGAGAAAGATGTATTTAGATTACTCTTGACCTCAACTCCTAAATGATGTGAGATTATTGGGTGTACTAGAACAACCCCCCATTGAGGACTAAGAAAATGAGGATTGTGAAGGACTAAGGGAATGATGATTCGTACTTTTCTATCCCCACAAACAACGTCAATGTTGTTCCAATCTCAAATTCGTTGAGAGAGTATTGTTAGGGTCAATCATTGCCTTCTGGGTATTGCCTATTTTGGGAGCTCAAAGTTTCATCACATTTTTGTTCTTAAAAGGCACATTGGAAGGTTAAGAGAGGAATGCATATTTAAATTGCTATTGACCTTGACCTATGAAGTTTTGACACAATGTGGAGGCTCCGTTTTCGTGCTTCGGACACATCTTCGACACAGGCACATCGCGGATGCATGAACGACGCGGTGTTTGATATACCTATTTGAGCCAGATACAAACTTGTTCTTAGACACGTCAGAGATGACACAGTCCACCCCCTTATACACGTCCCTCACACAAAAAGCATTCGTGAATCCATTCTAATTAAAAAAGTAAATATAAATAGAGAAATGAGGAACAAATAATATATCTCACTCTTAACATCCTGTTTCAGGAAGAAGATCAAGTAATCTTAACATCCCCGATGATCAAGTAATCTTAACATTCCATTTTAGGTGAAAGATCAAGTGCATATACACTCTATAAGTTACACAAAAATTATAGAAGAGGGAAGAAAAAAGAAAGAAAAAACCTATGTTGTGTTGAGTTGCATCACCGTGAGCACAGTATTGTTGAGTTGCAGGCTTGTAATAAACAAAGAAGAAAAGCAAAGAAAGAAGCAAAAGGGGGAAGAAGGAAAATAAGTAGTGAGCGAAAATTTTAGAAGCGGGAACCAATGAGTGCAAATTTGAGAAGCACTTTCTAGAGGAGAATAATAACCGAAGGTAAGGAAAATTTTAAAATAATTTTTTTATTAAATACAAACAATAGAGTGTCTTTAAATTGAAATGACAAAACAAGTCTTAGAATAAAAGGTGGTAAAATGGGTCATCCCGACCTATTTTGGTTTGACCTGTCGTTGTCGTTGGCGTGTTGACTCTCCAAGATTGTGCAGGCTGAAAATAGTAACCCGCCCTATCACAGGACGAGTTGATAGGTTGGCGGGCTGGTCTGCCACTTTTCAATTTTTTTCTTTTTATGTAATTTTTTTAGATCTATTTACTTGATTATAATCATTGATATAACTTTTTGTACAATAAAAATACAAGAAAGAGAAATAAAATTAAATCAAATTTTAATATTCTAATGAAAGAAGGTTTAATACCTAACAAATTAAAGTAGTTATCAACAATACTTCAATGAATCAAATGATGTATAAAGAAATTAATTTAAATAAACAATTTTTATTCCAAAAGCATGAGAGTCCTCTTTAAAAATGCCAAAAATAAAAATGCAGGTTGGCCCCGCCTACCACCTCTCAGGTTAGTGGGTTAGACAGGTCAGACCAATACATGTTGGCGGGTTCAAAAAGGTAACCTGTCTCACCTAAATGATAGTGGGTCGTCCTGGCTGGTTTTGTCAACCCTACTTACAATTGTGAAAGCAATAAAACATTAACCAGTTTGTTGATGCTAAACATGAGTGATTCACTATAAGAAAATCGTGAAATAGAAACCAATTATAGAGACAAAAAATAATCAGTTGTTATAGTGACTAAATAGAGATCATTTTAGAGACTAAAAAAAATTTGGTTTCTAAATTAGTTTCTATTATTGTTAAATAGTTTCTAAATTAATATCTAATTAGCTACCAAGGTTTTAACTACCAATTATTTATATTTTAAATTTGGTAGCAAAAACTTTGGTAGCTAATTAGATACCAATTTAAAAACCATTTAACAATAATATAAACTAATTTAGAAACCAAAAGTTTTTTTAGTTTCTAAAATGGTATCTAATTTAGTTAATATAACAACTAATTATTTTTTGTCTCTAAAATTGGTTTTTATTTCATGATTTTCTTGTAGTGATTTAATGCACCCCTATAAAAAATGATATTTATATATTTATTAGATTAATTTATTATATTGATTAACTTATTATACTTTACAATTTTGAAAACGTTAATATTTATGAAATTATTATATATAATAAGGAGAAAAATCAACATTTTATAGTGAAAAATCAACATTTATTTTATCTTTACAAATATAGTGATTGAGACCATCAAATTGATCTTATTTAGCAAGAAATCTTTATTATAAAAAGTGCATTTTCTTATGAAGTCAGGACTTCTAATTGATATATACGTCAGCATATAAAAAAATTGAGAAAAAAAAGTAACTTAGAAAATCTTTCAAACAATCTATAAGAAACTCATGGAATCATATATATATATATATATGAAAATGGTTAATGATGAGTGGAGTGATCTTAAAAAGAAAAAAACAGTTATAAATTTTATGGCTTTGAATAGATGTGGTCTGCACAACTCTTTCTTTTCTTATATTGTTAGGGGTGTGTATCATCTGAAACTTTGGTCTTTAAGTGAATCGTGTAGTCTGTGAAGCTACCTCTGTCTTCACTAAAATGGGATAAGGCTTGGTTATTATTATTGTTGATAATGTTGACTTTGATGAGGTTGTTGTTGATAAGGTTGTGTTTGTCTGACCTTTCCTAGACCTCAGAATTCTTGTCCATTCATGTTTGATATATTAATATCTTGCGTACCTAAAAATACGATTTTCTATTAGATTCTTTAGATTGCTTCATATTTTATCATATTGAACTAAAAGAGACCCTTCCCTTGAGAGAGGTATGCTAAATTGTTAAATTCTATTTTAGGGATGTTAATTTGTCTCTTCTTATTCTGTTAAAGTGATTGCTTCATAGAAGTTTGGTGTGTTAATTGACAGGGTTAGAGATAGCAACATAGTTGGGATTCTTCCTCTATTGTGATGCCTTTGCTCGTCTTACTTTTTAAAAATAGAAGTGTGCTAAATTCAACTGAGGTTTTCTCATAACCTACTGCATCAAGCTTTATCTAAGTCAGGATTTATTATAGAATGAATAAGAATCTTTCAAGATACTTAATTATCTTCACAAGGACTTTAACAAAGCAAAACATTTGTGTGTGGATTTGTTTATTATGGAAACCAAAACTCGTCAATTGTAGTAGCAAATGTCTCACATATTTTCACTTGTAAATACTGAAACATGAATTTGTTCCCTCTGCAACTCAAGTACCTTAATTTACTACGAGTTGAGAAGCATGTCTGCCGGTAAAGAAATTAATCCTAAACCATCACATGTCTATGGTTCTAACCGATGTCTACATAACACATTCAAATTGTACAATAAAGAATTAATAACATTTTCATTATATGACATACAAAAGATTAACAGGGGTTATAAAATAGTCCAAGACCATCTAATATTATCTTCTCCCGGTATAAACAAGTTCCGAAAGTAGTTAAAGTTTTTTACTGCTATACAACCTATGAAATTTATACTGAAATAATTTGCTGTTAAGCACTCATAAGTTATTGAGTAAAATTTCTATATCACTGTTTTTCTGGACATTGCTTGCATGATTTTCTCCATAATTCATTCTTCATTCTTGTCTTCTAGTTTCAACCCTCTAGTTTCTAATAATATATTGCTAGTTTAATAAAGCTTTTGTGGATGAGGTCGGAATTAATGATTTTAATCCTAGTTCATTCCAATCGATCATTGATTTTCAAAATGTCTCAAGTTTAAATCTATGGAGGTGCATTATACGTAACAAAAAATTGTCTATCTCATGTGCCAAAATACTTCAATCCCTGGGTGCATAAGCTAAAGTTCTATGCTTTCCAACTTTTCAAGTAGCTTCATGTGAAAATACTCCTCTACCTCCTACCTGTTACCTCTCATTTTCACCTTATATTCACTCCCTAACCAACTTACATTTTAGAACTGGTTCTCACTATTAAGAGAGGGAATATTATTCCAAATAGTAGTTCTATCTGTCACGCAGTCTAAATTTCCATGTTAACTGCTAGGCACTGTCTTCTTTTTAAATGATTTTACATCTAGGTGAACATTAGCATCCCGTATTGACAATAAGATTTGGAGTTTGGGCTAAAAGTTGTAGGTAACCATCGTGCATGACTTTTTATTTTTTGGTCCTGAATGAAATTCATATTTTGTTATTCAAGATTGAAACTGATATTTTGTTTCATTTCTGTGTTACCAGGAGATATCCATGGTCAATATTCTGACCTTCTGCGACTTTTTGAGTACGGTGGGTTGCCTCCTCGTTCTAATTACTTATTTTTAGGGGACTATGTTGATCGTGGGAAGCAAAGCTTGGAGACTATATGTCTCCTTCTGGCTTATAAAATAAAATATCCTAATAACTTCTTTCTTCTGAGGGGCAACCATGAATGTGCTTCTATAAACCGCATCTATGGATTTTATGATGAGTGTAAACGAAGATTCAATGTGAAGCTTTGGAAAGTGTTCACAGAATGCTTCAACTGTTTGCCAGTGGCAGCTCTAATTGATGAAAAAATACTCTGCATGCATGGTGGACTCTCTCCTGAGTTACACAATTTAAATCAGATAAAGAGTTTGCCGCGTCCTTCTGAAGTGCCCGAAACTGGTCTACTATGTGACCTCCTTTGGTCTGATCCTAGCAGTGACATTCGGGGTTGGGGAGAAAATGAACGTGGAGTTTCCTATACATTTGGTGTTGACAGGGTGACAGAATTCCTTCAGAAGCATGATCTTGATTTGATTTGCAGGGCCCATCAGGTTTCATATTCTTTTCCAATGTGTGATTATAATGCTGGAAATCCAAAATGTACAATATGCTGATTGTATATGTTCCATGTCACAGGTTGTGGAAGACGGATATGAATTCTTTGCTGACAGACAACTTGTAACTATCTTCTCGGCACCTAATTACTGTGGAGAGTTTGACAATGCTGGTGCAATGATGACTGTTGATGAGTCACTCGTTTGCTCTTTTCAAATATTGAAGCCTGTAGAAAAAAAGCCTAGTATATTTCGTTTTGGGAGCACTACCACAGTTAAGCCTAGTACTCCAACAAAAGCCAAGGTATTTTGATTCCTTGAATCCATTCCATACCTTGCAACTATTCAACAAAAAAGGGTAAATTAATGTAGCAGAAATTAATTTGAGTTTTAAGCATAGATATGTGCTGAAAACCTTGAGGAAATAGTTAAAACGTGACTATTAAGTAATATCAAGTTCAAGTATAAAACAGGATTCTTAAGGGCGGGGCATAACAATAACTTTTCTTCAGTGTATTAATGTATTCTAGCAGTGGAAATAGCCTTTCTGCTCACTTTGGATAAGGTTGTCTCCATGTAACCCTATAGACACCTAAATTTGTGGGAGCTTCATGCACTAATTTTTGTCAAAGGACTAAGTGAGTAATTTAGGTTAACGGCTGGTGCGGTATTAATGTTAGTCCCAAACCCAGTGTCTTTAGCTCATTGTATGTCACACTCAGATTCTTTGAACACGTTTGCTACGTCATAAATTCAAAGAATGTAGCTTTAGTTCCTTGGAAGATTAGAAATATATGGATCAAATATATAGAGTTTACAAAAAAATATGATTATTTTTGGTAAGCCATATTTACAGAGAAAGAATGGCAACTTTATGCAGATTTGTTAGCTCTCGTCTGACAGGAATTCAATGTGACTTCGGGTAGAGATAAATAACATGGACCAAAGACCACAAATCTATATTATGTTCATATTTTAGTTGTAACTTGTAAGTAATGTCTGGATTTCTCATAGAGGGAGTTGTCTATGTTTCATAATAAATAAGAAAAACTCCCTAATTATAATTATAAATTTAAATAGTTGATCTTTTCATGGATTTGGGATTACATAATGTATAGTGGAGCTGATGTCCCTTATCAAAAACAAAATTGAAACTTATGAAGATTCTTGTGTTTTATTCTTTTTGTAGCCAATAACAGAGCATGTCCTTGTCTATAAACCATTGAACAATATTTTGCGATATGTTTACAATCTTTCTTTTGTTTCCCTGCTCTTCCAGCAATCATTTTTTGGTGCTAAAGCATGACCTGATGAACGTGACTACAATTAGTAAATGTTTGGTACATTGGAAGAAGTGTTTGGTGCTCACTTTAGTGTGAGGAAGAATACAAGTATGAATATAATCCTTTAGGGATAGCTGAATGTCGATCTCCCTTGGTGTTATAGTGAATTAACCTTTGAATGTCATTTGGAAGTTATTTCACCATTGTCAATGTTGGCGCTTGGTTGGTTAGAATGTAAGTATTATATCCCTTTGCTTGTGGGATGAAAATAATGAGAAATGAAGAAATAAGATTTTGGCCAAATCACATGCTAAAACTTAGAAATATATTTTTCAAGTACACTGCATAAATCATTCTGTGTTTATACAGTCTGTGTGGATCATGCAGATGATGAATTGTAGATAACAGTAGGTTATACTTATGATGAGTTGTTTTCCAAGTTAGTTGCTAGCTGCTGCTCCATGCTGTATATATTGAAGCTTCTTCTAAATCACATAATACACATAAAGATATTCATAAACAAAGCTTATTTTGCAGTGAATTCAAAATAGCAGCAGTAGCAATATCAAAAAGATGTACGCTGATCACATTAAGCTGTTTCTTCCTATTCTTATTATAAAACACATTTTAAAATAAATTATTGATCTATTTTATAAGTTTTATACAACTTAATTTTTTTTTCTTGATTTATATCTATTAAATATTATGAGCATTTATGTTTTGTATTAATGAATGCTATGGAGAAAATGTTAAAATTTATTAATAATGAAAATTAATTTGATACTGAAAAATAAAAATTCAACTAAAATACTTTTTATAGATACGTGTTATTGTATTTGAAGTGTCTTAATTATATTAAAGACTAGAGGAATAATTTACTTTGTATAACTGGGAATGGAAAAGCTTGTTTATGCATGTTATAGAAATTAAAACTGCATCAATATTAGTCTGCAGATTCTCCCCTAAAGATTTATATATAAAAATAATATAATGACAAATTCTTCCTACACCTTATAAATTGTTACTTACATCTCATTCCTTTTTAAATTTCTAAGTTGTCTTCTATTCTATAAATGAATATTCAGAATTCAAAAAAATACATTCTGAAAATAAATTTGGAATAATTTTTATGTTTCAGAATGAAGCTTTAATATAAAATTCAAAATCTTATTCTGAAAATATAATTTGAAAACATAAAAAGTACATTTTAAAAAACAAAATCAAGAAATATATTTTATTTTAAAAAATCAATTCCAAAAAACAAAATTCAAAAATATATTTCAGAAAAAGATTCTGACAATTAAAAAAATATTTCTCGTAAACCTGCTCTTGGACAAGAATTAAGAAATATTCTGATATATATCCTTCTTTTATTTAAAAGTATTTTTGTCATTTTAGATAAAAAAAATGAGTGTAAATTCTAATTTGATCCGATGGAGGAAATAACTACCAAATATAAATAAAAGGGCTAATTTAGGATGAAACTTCTGTAATAGACCTTCAAATTCTCTAGTAGTTCATGGACTTTATTATAAAAAAGAAACTTTTTAGCACGAGATATCTCTTCATTTATTCAGCATCCTCGTTAAATTAGTTGAGTTTTTCAGTGTTTGAAATATATAAGATAGTTAGTCACGTTAAAAGAAAAAAATTACTTAAATTTTAAGCTACATTAAACGTCTAATTACATCTCCTGTTTTATTTATTTTATGTTAAAAGTATTCCAAATACTAAATTAGGTGTCATCAATTTTGATTTTGATTTTTTTAATCATTTAAACATATAAACTATTTACTAAATAGTTCAAACATGTGGTATTTCTTCCTGCACCTGCATCCCATCAATTAAGTGAAATGATCAAAATATCTTATTTGATTTTTCGTTTTTTCATAATATACTATGAAAAAATTATTCTGAAAAATACATTCCATAACATATATAATATGCTATAAAAAAATTATTCTGAAAAATGTTTCCTGAAAATATATTTTATGATTTTGGAAAATATGTTCCGAAAACATCAAAATGTTTTCGAATAAAGAAATTCAGAAACTATTTTAAAATAGAATTTTTTTTTTCAAAAATAATGTAGTAGAGGGAGAAATTTGTTGGAATTGAAGAAGAAACTCCCCCAAACTTGTCTCATAACTCTCCTCCATTAAAATTGGGCCTTCACGGCTATATATATATCCATATTAGAAAAAAAAAGCACATTTTATTAGTTATTAGGGAGTTTCTGCCTGCACCTCTAAATTCTTTAAAATACCGAAAATATCCTTTCATAGTGTTGGATAATTCCGACATAGGGGTTTCATAAGCAAAAATTTTCTGGAATAGAGATTCCGTAAAATATCCTTTCTAAAACACATTTTCTTTTATTTCTAGATTGGTAAATCCGGAACTAATAAAATATATTTCGGGAAATATATTCCGAAAATATTCTGGAAAGAGCAATTCAAAATTCATGTTTTAAAGGGGTAAAATAGTTTTTTTTTAAAATGATAGGTGCAGGAATAAATTTGTTAGGGTGCAGGAAGAAACAGCCTAATTATTATTTTCTGGATCATTTCGACCTTTATCTAGTGATCCAAATGACTTCACCATCGCAATCACATCATTAAGGCTGATTGATAAATTTCAACCTAAAATTGTTTGCCTATATGTACTTCCTTCAGTGTGTGGTTGGAATGTTGTGAATTTTGAATTGTTTATTATTATATTAATTATAAATATTTGTTGTGTTATTTTAATTGATATTAATCATTTATGCTTATTATATGAGTGAGTTTATGACAAGATACACATTTGCTAAGTACTCGAACTAGGAGCTCTTGCTTTTGTCTGATTATTATAAAATTTCTTTCTACAACTAAATAATTTTCAATATTGGACGAAAAACTCTAACAGTAAGTAGAGATAAATTCTCATTCATTCGCTGAGAAAAAAAAATCTCATTCATTCCCTTGTTTGTAATTTCATGAGACAATAAGTATCAATTTTATTTTCTACATATGTTTTTTTTAATTATTATTGTGTGTTTATATATGTCATAATTGTGCGTCATTTTACTATTAAAATATATCCTATGTTTCTGAGGGTAAATATACACTTGATCTTAAATTCCAAATTCCAAATCTTTCTCTAAGTATGTTTAACTTACGTCCATTAATTATAATATAAAATTAAATAGTAATATAAATATTTTATATAATTACTTTTCTAAAATAATTTTAAAATCCATAATAATATAATGTATGTATTTAAAAAAATTATTTATTATAATTTTTAATTATATAAAAAAGAGTTCTTCGTTTCTTAGGATATCAATACTAGTTATTAAATAATTTTTTTGTGACAAACTTTTCTGTAGGATCCTAATAGTTAGGCAGAGAGAATCCCCTCAGTCGTTCTTAATGATTTTAGGAGGGGTAAGAAATATAATTTTTATCTCCTCTCTCTGATTGTTTTATCTAATTTTCCATCAAAGAAAGTTGAGAAAAACATGTAACAATATTGTATTATTTTTTTTCATTAAAAACTACAAGGTAAAAATGGTACTATGTAAATATGTCAGGTTTTGTATGGTTTTATTTGGATTTGTTTTGTTTTTTTAGATGGTTCAAAGATGTTTTGCAGTTAGACTGCTCATACCTTTTTGTATAAGGGTTGAATCACCCCTAAAGTACTTCTTATCTATATATATATTCTTGATTGCTAATAAAAAAAAATGTAGAAACAAAATGAGTTAAAACTTGAGAAAGTTTTACTCAATATAGAACCCAAGGCTCACTTCATAAAGAGATTAGTGTGTTTGTATTCTTTTTTCACTAACCAAATATAATATAAAAATTGAAAAGATTGTATGTGATAAATTATAATATAAATGTATCTGTATGGACAAAAAGGGACCCAGATTGTACTTGAAACTTGTTGTACCATTGTTGACGTGTCGGTAATCCTTGAGTTTCTTCAAGCTTCCTTCCTTCGCTATTGATGCTCTGCCGGTCGGGGGTACTTGCGATTGCACTCCGACGCTCAATTCAGTGCTATGATTTAAGTGTATTCTGGTAGAATATGAAAAACGTACCTTACACCTCCGCAGAGGGCTTTATTTATAGTGTTAGTTACGGGCCCTTATGGTAATGGGTCGGATATCAGTTATTAACTGACATGTATCGAGGTCCCTAATTAATAAAGATGTGCAGTTTTCAGTTAATCAATTGTTGACGGATTCGTCAGATATATTTCCCGCATATTTCAGGATATGAATTTGACTAATTAAGTGCTATTGTAATTGTCATTACTATTATTTATTGTGTGCCTTGAGGTGTCCTTTGGCTAGGGCGGTATGTCACCTTGGCCGAGAATGGCTCGTTCGGTATCGACCGGTACAATAAAGATGTCAATTTTGAACTTCACAAAACTATTCCTAATATAAATGACTCACAAAATAAACTTATTTTAGTAAATTATATCATTATCTCACTAAATTACACAAATATTATTTTCTTACACAAATTAACCTAAATTAATTTATTATAACCTCAATATTTTACAAATTATAATAAAACAATTAATATTGTAGAATAAATTTTTTTAAAATTAATATGTGTTCTTCTTCATTGAAGTTACACGATAGTATAATTGATGCAACCTTACAAACTAATGGATGCAAACAAATAGCACGCCCCTCTACTAAAATGGGTTGGAATGCCTGTATACCTAATCTAGAAGAATCTCTTCCTAACAATTTCTACATTGAGAATCAAACTTCAATCTAATATCAATTGTTAGATTGATGATTATCATCAAGTTAAATGTTACGGTGATTATGTTAGAGATACTCTTATAACAATATAAGCATCATTCATGACTTGACTTACTTAACCTATGTCATGGTACAATTGATGCACAATGCAAAAATATGATAAAACTAAATTAAAATTAGTCATTAATGTTCTCACTAGGGAGTAATTCTACTAATTAGAAGTTGATACAGAATGTTTGAACCCCCTTTGAGAAATTAGGATCTTTTTACCTACCAAAATAATGTAAATTGTAGGGACTAATTTTTTTATGATAATGTAAGAGTGTGATATAAATTAAAAATGGATTTGGAAAAAAAAGTTGAAAATAAAGAGTTAGTTTACCTATATATCATTTTTGTAAATATATGAATTTTTGTCTAATCCCCCATATTTTTTTTTGTATTTTCTTTCTTTTTGTTTTTTCTTTTAATAATATTTTTTCATAGATGATTATTGTTACTTGGGGTGTCAGTTTAGCTGAGATATCAAGTTGCATAATAATGCTTAACATGAAAACTTTATATAAAAAAAAATATGAAAATTTTATTTCTTTTTCTTTTGCAAAATAGAAAAATAAAACTTATTTTGCTTTTCATTCTCTCGTCTTCATTTCTCATTTTTCCTACTCCTTAAATTCAAATATCTAAAATTATTTTCTTCCTTCATTGTAAAATTTGACCAATAATCTAACTTATTGAGTTACTTTTTTTTTTTTTTTCTCTTTTCTTCAATTTCTACTTCTTTATTGTTCTTATAAGAAAAGAACGTAGATCTTTCGAGGTAAGGGAATGTGGTTTTCCTAGCAAGCCGGGTTATGATCTCAAGATATGATCGTTGATGTCTCTGAAGACAATGATGAGAAATCCACTTGTAGAAGATTTTCAACACTTAAGTCAGTGGGAACAAAATAAATTATGAGTATATAGGTGAGTATGAGAATTGAGTGAGTACTCTTTGTGGGATTGATCTATATTTAAAATGTATCCCTACATGTGTCACCATAATGAGGGTGACGCATATATGGATGCATTATTTGTGTCACCATTATTATGAGGGTACATATAAGGATGCATTTCATAGATATTTTTGGTATGTGTAAGGTATTCAAAAAATATTTAAAAGAAATGAGAGATACGATTGATTATTGAATATATCCTTCAATTAGTTATTAATATATATATTTCAAGAATTCTGAAAAGTTAGAAGTGGAGAAATCAAAATATTTTTTTGAGATCCTTGAAGCAGAAAAACCTATAAAAAAGAGACAAGCTTCAAGAAAAAATCATCGAGCTTCAAAGATTCACAACGACATTAAAAAATCAAAGCATTAGAGTTTCCTTAGTTTTCTTTATTTTCTTCTATGAAATCTTTTCGTTTTGCCTCTGTATGGAAGGATAAAATCTTTTTGATTGATTTTCTTGTGATCTTGCAATGAATTTTGAGATTTTTGTTCAATAAATTTTTATTCTTAAAATTCTCTATAACAATTTGTGTTAGAAAGTATCATCTTTTTAAATTCTATTTTTTTTGTTAAGGAATTGTTTTTTAATGATTATTGAGGATTTAGTTCTCTTCTTTATTAGAGTTCTAGTTTAGTTCACTTAGTTCTAATCAATCTCGTATTCACTTAGTTCAAGGGTTAAAAGATAAATATTTTATGGGTAGACGTGTTTGGAGACAAATGAGATATTGAAAATGTCAGTAGACGTTTATCTTGCTAGACGTGTGTCCTGCTAATAAGATTCTATTAATTTTGATTGATTTTTGTTACTTTAAGTTCAGTGTGAGAATCTTAAGATAATTAGTGTTGAATTATTATGGAACGAAGTTAAGAGTCAACCTGCTGTTTTCTTAACTGTTCTACAATTATTTATTTAATATTTTTTATAACAATCTCAACCCCTCCTATTTTAATTATTAAAATTTATTGAGAGATGACTTGTTACAGCTATCATCTATTTGAAATTATACGGTCTCCAATAAACTAATTTTAATAAATTATGAAAACGGCAACTATCAAGGTGTGTTTTTGTTTATTTATTTTAATCATAATTATTACAGTGAAACTGTTATATAAAATCTCCTCCTATATCTTTATTTATTATAATCTTAATGGGGTAAAACTAAAGATATTTACAATCTTTTTCATTCTAGCAACTCCCCGCCTAAATAACCAACATGTATTCAAGTAGCTTCATTTAAACAAACAAAAATAATCCTTTAAGAAGACATTTTTTTTTTCATATTTTCTCATCAAATTATGCTCATTTAAGTGAGAAAATTCCTTTTTAAGTGATATTTTTAAATAAAATAATCTTTCTTAATGAAATATTAATTTTTTATCAATTACTTTCTAGAAACAGTCAAATTATTCTATTTATTAGGATTAAAATAAAAAAATTCTAAAATAAAATTCAAAACACTTAGAATATATACTTAATAATAATTACTAAAAACTGAATTATGAATTTACCTCGTAGAATTTCAAATCATCTATAGAATCAACTTCATTTTGCTTGTAAATTAGTCGTAGTTAATAATAATGGGGTTAAAGTCTAAAATCAATATAAGCATTGCTTTAAATATAAAAAAATATATTATATGTGTAAACTTCTTCGACTACATTTTAAATTTTTTAATTTTTAAATATTCAATCCCACCCAAAGAAAATTTGAAATTTGTAAATATAAAATTTATATATTTAATATTTTAAATGCATATAATACAAATACGTAGATTCTTTTCAGTTACTTATTAATGTGAGCGGATAGTAGAAGAAGTTAATATCTTACACTGTATTGAATCAACGTTTGATTTTTTGTTAAATGAAATATCCATTTGTTCAGATCAAAATAATTTATAGATTAAAAATTTGTCTATCTTATTATTAGTTTCCACGAGTTCTTGTCTAGCTGTTTTAGATTTTGCTAACAGGTATATGTATAACTACAAATTATAAATTATCGATTGTATCAAATCAAAATTGAATTAGTACAAACATAATTAAATAGATGTGATCTTTATATATTCTAAAAGTACACACTAATTTTTTATTTTATTTTCATAGACACAGGAAAATATGAGTATTAAATGAATAGTTATGATAACGAAATAGTAATTAAGAAAGTGAATGCAATAAATAAGTAATAACGCGGTTTCAGCCCTAATAGAAGACAAATTAATAGTGTGAGAAAGTGATGGAGAGAAGGGTGAGGACAAATAGAAGGGCACCAAAGGTTATGAATGTGTTGGAACTTATATGCATTTGATGAACAGAGTGGGCCTAAGATGGATGATGATGATGATGATAGGTAGCCATTGATAACATCAAAAGCGAAACCGCGTCCAACATTAAATTCACAGGACGCGCATGTAGGAATGAGGACATTGGCCAAATCCAAATCCCATGACTTTGTATCCATTGGATTGGATTGTGGTCAGTTGACTTTGACAATTGGCATTCCCCCCTTCTCCCTTTTCTTTTTCTTTCCAAGCAACTTCCTTTCCTTCTGTTTTGGATTACTCTCTTCAAACCAATTTCTTATTTATCTTTCTACATTAACAAATACATTTTTTTTTTCAACTTAACTAAATCATTTTCCTTGATTAAAAAAAATATATAAAAAATCAAATTGTCAAGGGAAGATACGTGTAGTTTCTACTCAAACTAATAATAATAATATTTATTTTTGTTTCTAGAAAATAAAGACGTAAAGGGAAGGCAATAGAAACGACGTATCGTATCATGATAAAGACATTTTTATTTTCTTGTTCAGCATGACTCACAAAATGATTCATCAAATTGATGTACACCTCGTTAATTTTTAAATATCATCACAAGCTATGAACTGTTATAGACTAGACACTGTTGTTTTTTGAAAGTGCTGAATTTTATTATTACAAGTAAACATTTTTTTTTATAAATATAAAACTTAAATTTGTTATACCAAAAAATGTTGAATTATAAAATACGTTCTGTATTAAATGTCTTATATTTTATCATCAAAATCATAAATCAGACGATAACATGTTTTTTTTACTAACGTTAAGTAAAATTAAATAAATATATTACACATACTTTATAAATATGTTATGTATATAATATCCTAAAAACCTAACTATAACATTATAATTGAAAAACTACTATTCAAAGTTATATAGCTAAAGTTTTTTAAGAAAATATTAAATTAGCTAATGTACAAATTTAGGAATAAGATATAAACTCAAACATATCGAAGTAAATAAAAAATTAGATTAAGTGTTGCCTTGCCTTACACAATACTTGATCTGTCCTGAAAGGCATAGAGAAGTTCTCAGCAACTTCCAAGACCATTTATCTGTAATATTTAGTACTTTGCCATCTGTGTAAAGTATTTAATTAACAAATTATTGTTTCAATAAAATTAATGACATTGACAATGTGGTTTTTTATAAACCCAAAGGGAATATTAGCCACGAAGGAATCATCGAATCGACCAAATTTCCTTATAATTTCCACATGGCATTTTTATTTTATACATATTACAAATATAAAATATTTACATACTTCATAGATAACTATTTTTTTATAGTTTTTAATTGATTTTTTTTAACATGGCTATTAATAAATATTCTATTATACTAAAACAATAAATATTTAGCAATGATCTATGATGAAATTCATGTTTAGTCAATATTATCTATTATAAATATTAAATTAGTTGGATCACTTTTAAAAAAAAATCAAAATTATAAAGTAACTATAATAACCTTAAATTTTTGGTGTTAGTCACATTTACGAGTATAAGAAAATAATATTTTTTTATTTATAAAAAATAATTTAACCAAATAACAAAACATAAAGATCGCTAATTTGTTTGATATTGATGAACTTCTCTATTAAGAAAAGATTGCTAAAGAGGAGCTTGATCATGCTCTTCACTGTCAATATTTGTTTGGAAATCGAAATACTATTTTTTTTCCATGCTGTGGTCAAAAGGAGAAATAATTATAGTGGGATTCAACGTCTATGGATTGATAATGAGGCTACTGAGGATCCTAAACTCATTGAGGATCATATTTTGGACTTTTATAAAAATATTTATGCTGAGTCTATTTCTAATGTTTCAGATACAAGTAATATGGAAAATTTTATTGGGTCTTATATTCCCGAGTTAGTTTTCTCTGAGGAGAATATGATGTTGGTTAAATGTCTTGATTTTTTGGAAATCAAGAATGCTATTTTTAATCTTAATGGTAATAATGCTCCTGATCCTGATGGTTTTGGTGGTGTTTTCTATCATTCTTGCTGGGAAATTATTGGGACAAATGTTTGCAATGTTGTTCAACAGGTTTTTTAAACAAAACTGGGTTCTCCCTAGAATGAACACTAATGTGTTATCTCTTATTCCTAAGATTCAGGGTGCTGACTCCATTAAAGATTACAGTGCAATTACTGTTCTAATTTCAAGTTTAAGATTATTTTTAAGATACTGGCAGATAGGCTTGCACATGTGGCTACTAGAATAATTTCATTTCTCCTAATCAATATGAGTTTGTGCATGGTACACAAATTTGGGATTGCATTGGTATTGCTTCTGTAGCTATTAACATGCTTTCTAAAAAGGTTAGAGGAGGTAATGTGACTTACAAAGTTATATTCATAAAGCTTTTGATACTCTGAGTTGGAAGTTCTTATTATAAATTTTGATACGCTTTGGTTTTCACCCCTTGTTTGTCGGTTGGATTCGTACAATTCTCCTTTCAACTATGCTTTCTATCAGAATAAATGGTAGTTTGATGGTTTTTTTTTTCTTTGTAGTAGAGGTGTTAGACAAGGTGATCCTTTGTCTCATTTAATTATTTGTCTTGCAAAGGAAGTTCTTAGTAGAGGTATTTCTAAGCTTGTGAATGATAAGAAAATTCTACATATGACAGGTCTACAAGGTTATCTCTCTCCCTCTCATATTTTGTATGCTGATGATATATTTGTTTTCTGAAGGGGAGATAACAAGTCTTTCAGAAATTTGAGTATTTTTCTTGAAACATATGGTGATTTTTCTTGTCAATATGTTAATAATTCTAAGAGTAGTTTTTTCACCATGTATAATTCTGCAAGATTTGTCACCAAAATTCAACGTATTCTTTCTTGTAGTCATGGTTGTTTTTCTTTCAATTATTTAGCAGTGCCTATCTTTGTTGGTGTTCCATAGTGTCGATTTCTTCAACCTTTGGCTGATAAAGTCAAATTGAAGTTAGCATCTTGGAAAAATAAATCTCTTAGGATGATGGGTCAGATTCAGTTGGTCAATACGGTGATTACTAAATTTATAGCTTACAGCTTTAATATGTATAAATTACCTGTTTCACTTCTTAAGCAAGTGTAATAGTGGTGTCGAAGTTTTATTTAGACTGGTGATATTCTGAAAAAATGCATAGTTACCATTAATTGGGATACGATTTGTTCTCCTCTTGAGAATGGAGGTTTATTAATCGTCGTCATGAAAATAATGCATATCTTCTTAAGCTTGCTTGGAACTTTGCCTATAGCAACATACCTTGGTCTTTTCTCCTGAAAGCCAAGGTTCTTAAATCAAAATATGAGTTTAGAATGGTTTATAGATCCTCATCTCTTTGACTTGGAATTAAGCAGTTTTATTTTATTATACTTGATTATACTTATTGGACTGTTGGTACAAGTACTTTTTTTATTAATTTCTAGAATGATAAATGGTGTTCTACTACTTCTTTAGCAAATATTGCAAAGTTATCTGATGGTACTAGCATTCCAAATACAATCTCAGTTTTGGACAGGTTGTGATTGGAATTTTCCCTTGTCTTTACAGTAGATGCCTCATTTTTTAATCATATTATGGTTAGGGAAGAACAGGATATTCCTAATTGGATTCTAGAAGAGTCTGGTCATTTCACTCTTAAATCGGCTAGGACTTTTTTCTTGGAACCAAGAGTTACATGTGGTTAGGGTAAACTCATTTGGTTTTCATCTATTCCGCCTTCCAAAACTCTAGTACTTTGGAAAGTTTTTCATGGGCGGGTTCCTACAGATCAACATATTCAGAATTAAGGTTTGCATTTATGTTCTATGTTTATGCTTTGTGAAAAGCGCGAGAAATCTATTCAACATTTATTTTTTGAATGTTTTAATGCTTTGTATATTTGGAGTTGGGTTCGACAAATTTTTCTTACTTTCTCATTGCTCTAATAAGGTTGATCTTCTTTCTTTTATTAAGAGTGATGGTAGTCTTTTGGTTAAATTGATTAAGTTTGTTGTGATAACTTTTTCTATTTGGATGATATGGTGTACGAGGAATTATGCTAGATTTCAAGATAAGATTGATGTTTCTAAGACTATTTCGGTAATTAAAGATTTAACTTGTCTAGTGGGAGATTCGTCTAAACCTTCAATGAAGAATGATATGTTGAATTTCAATGTGATTAAGTTTTTTGGTATTAATACTCGTATTAGTAAAGTTCTTTGTCCTCTTTCTATTATATGGGAGTTCCCTTCACCAGGCTGGGTTAAAATTAACACTGATAGGGCTGCTAGGGGATATCCTGGTCTTGCTAATAGTGGATGTATTTTCCGTGGGAGTATGGAGGAGTTTATTGGTGCTTTCTCTGCGTTTCTTGAAGTTCAGACTGCTATGGTTGTTGAGTTTTATGTAGTTATACATGCTATGGAGCAAACTCAAAAGATGGGGCTTACCAATGTCTGGCTTGAATGTGATTCTGTCTTGGTTTGTGTTGCGTTTACTGCTAGGACTAATGTTTTATAATCGATGGAATACTTGTTTTAATTATTGTGGAAAAATCAGGTTTAGGGTTACTCATATTTTTCGTGAAGGGAATGTGTGTGCCGATAGTTGGCTAATTTAGGATTTATTTATAAAGAATCATTTCATTGGTGTAATAGACTTCCATCTAGTCTGTTCTTAGATTTTTTTATGAATAGGTATAGTCTACCTATGTATCTTTTTTCTATGTGATGACAAATGATTGTTGTTACTTGATGTGTCAGCATAGCTGAGATGTCTAAGTTGTATAGTATTACCTAACATAAAAACTTCTAAAAAAAAATAAAAGTAAAATGAACTGAGTTATATGCTTTAATTAAATATAAGCGGGCTAATTAACGTTCTACTTAGCGTTCCGCTGATGTGGTGTAGTTGTTTACTTATAAATTTTAAAAGTCACGATTCTATTTTCATTTACTATTTTCTTTAGTTTATAGGGTTTGGGTGGATTAGATTACATGTTTGTCCAAAACTGCTTTAACATTTTTTATGTCTTTTCTATACACGATTTTGTTTTCTCCTAATTAATTCATTAATGATAATTTATTTTCTAATAACAAGAAAGCAAAATAAACAAACATTGCGAATAGTGAATAGATATTTAGATAAAAAAGATAATTAGATTCATGAAAAATAGTGAATAGACAAAAAACAACGAGTTAAATAAAATTGCGAATTCAACAACATTAGAACTCCACCTGTAAGGTTTATCTTATATTTTGTAAAATATAAAAGCTCGTGATGGTATTAATTCATTTAAATATTTAAATAATTTCATTTTTCTAACAAAACTTAAATTAAATTATCTATTTTCTATCTATGGTTTTTTAAAAATCCTTTATCATTTTTACTTTTTAACATTTGGTTAGGGTAAATAGAAATATATGTATATTTAGGAGGTAAATAGAATTGTATGTATTTTAATCGAACAAATTTTTATTAGATAAGTTTTCTATTTTTTGTATTTATGGTTTTTTGTTTGTTTTATATATGGTCTAGGAATTCATCATGTGTATAGTCAACTGAGAAAAATAAATATTTTTTTAATCTAAGTTTGGACTGGAGTGTTTGTTTGTTATATTGGGTTTTAAAGAGTAACCAAAAGATCTATGAATGTAAATTGTGCTCTATTATAAAAGTAGAGTTCCCTTGATTGTGACGTTTATAAGTAAGAAAAAATAACCTAAAATAACTTTAGCATAAAATACTTTCTGAGTTTAAATGAGATTATATGTTTTGAAATTAAATGATTGATTTTGTTATTTTGTTTGAATAGTTGAATATTGTTTGAAACATATATAATTAAATATTTTGTTGTTAAAGCTGAAATATAATATTATATTATGACCTAGATGATTGTAAAATAATGGATGTGTACATGTTAAGATTGTTGGTGAGATTTAATACTTACAGTATTAAAATTGATTTGAACTATGATGTCTACAGATAAATTATGAGGATTATATTCAATTTCAACTTAAAAAAATGTTTGAATTTGGAAATGAAATGATAAAGATACGTTTGAATGAAAATTGTTGAGTTTTAGTCGAAATTGAGTTTGTTTGTGAGTTGATGATATCTACCTATATTGCTAGGTTAAGGTTTATACTTTAGGGTTTAGGGTTTATGTGGGTTCGATAAATGATTAACTTAGTGTCAAAGACTCCTTGTTTGAACTTCGAGCATTAATATTTAAAAGCTTAAGCGATAGTTAGTTGTTTGAACGAGGAAGAAGCTAAATTAATTCTCTCTTCTCTTGATAGATTATCACTCAAGTAAAAAGATTGGTTACTCATGTGATGATCCATCAGTTGAGTGAGGATAAAGTTGAATAAATTTCTCTCATGTTGAATAATATTGCTCAAGCGAGAATCTCTCACTCAAGTGATCTTTCTTAGCATCAAAGAACTCAATTAAAACTCTTTTACGAACTTATGTGGGTTATTATGATTTCAATGGTTGATGATTATTTAGTGACTTCTAAGATGGAAGCATGTGATAATCTGATTAAATGTGAATATTAAAGTGATTTGTTGTGATAAGATGTGTAAAGTTAGTAGTTACCAAGGATATTTACTAAGTTAATGTGTTTATTTGAGCATTAAGTTGAGAAATTTAATAAGATATCTAAGTTTTATTGATAACATAAGTCATATAGAAGAATGTATTATTTGATGAAAGTCGATGAAAGTTTTCTATCATCTAATCATGAGTGATAGTCAATTATATTTGATAAGATGTATAGGAGTTCATATGATCATAAGAAATTGATATATGAGATCTATCATAAAGTTAACATATGATTGTTATATGCCTGACAAGTATGATTTGATACCATTTTTCAGAAGTTGTCTTCTAATATAAATATATCTAATGATGTTTATAGTGTATTTGGTAGGTATAAATGTGATTATTTTTAATTATTAAATAAATTTATATTAAAATTGGTTAATTAACTTGATATTTTTTCTCTTCACATATTTACAATTTCTATGGGTTTCTTTTATTTCAATAATGAGTTTCTTACAATTGAACATATGTAAGATAAACTTATGGAAGGTGGGTTGTTATGCTTTATGTTTTGGTTTGATAATGTAGATGAATCATTATGAGTGAGTTGCTTTTCCACATATTCTGGTACAAGCTCTTTTTTCCTTTTCAATTGCTTGTGAAGTACAATGATGTATAATTTTTGCTAAGATATTTGAAAGGTCCAACTGTTCTTTAGTTTCAGGAATGACTTCCTTTGTTGCATATGTTTTTAAGCAATCTTTCCCTGTATTATAATGTTTTAAACCATAAAAAACATTAAAAGTTACCTCATCATCTTGAGCTCTCACTTTAAGTTTTCCCTTATCAACATCAACAATAACTCTAGCAATTTTCATGAAGGGTCTGCCAAGTATCAAGGTCTACCAAGCAGCAAAGGAATGAATTTCCTTTGCTGCATCTATTTTTAAGCAATCTTTCCCTGTATTAGAATGTTTCAAACCACCAAAAACATTAAAAGTTACATCATCATCTTGAGCTCTCACTTTAAGTTTCCCCTCATCAACATCAACAATAACTTGCCAAGTGAATTTGTCCACCTTAATAAGAACATCTCCAACCACACCATACAAATACTTGATTGATTTATCAACTAATTGTAGTGTCATCCTGGTGGATTTAACCTCCACATCACCTATCATTTTCAGTATAACTAGAGGCATTAAATTGATACTAGCCCACAAATCTAATAAAGCCTTGTCCACAGATAAATCACCTATGGCTATTGGAATTGATCCTGCCTGTTGACCGGAACGCTGGAAACTGCCTCGTCAAAGGATCGACGTGCGCACCGCTTCACACCTCCGTTCCTCTTCGAGATCCACCTCAAGAACCTGCAAAGAAACAGAGCGGCACCGCTGCGGCCGATCGCACTCCAACGCCCAAGTCAGTGACCGAATCACCAAATACTAAGAGAACAAGAACCGTGCAAATCCTCTCTCACAGTAAGCTCTATAACTCGCAAGCGTAAAGAATGTATTCTGAACGTGCGTACCTCAGAAAGTTCGTTGAGAACTCTTATATACCTGGTTACTTTCTCTCTCCTGGCAGTTACAGACTTGGACACGTGGCTCGCATCCAACTGTACACGTGCCATCATCTGGAGCCTCCTTGACTTGGGCGCTGCTTCTGACTCTCTTTTTGGCTAAGTTATTTATGCATGGTGCTGCCCAGTACATAGCTAACTTGGGAGTGCGATCTCTACTGGAACTGGCGAGTTAGGGTGCCTTCATACACCTTCCCTGTGGTCTCGCCGGCCGCCTTCATAATCTGCACCACCTTCATCTCTGGCGATGTGCTTGCTCTGGCGATCTCCAATCACTAGGTCGCCTGAGTCTACATCTGGCGACTTCATCTTTAACCCGGTGATCGCCGATTCTGGTATGCTGGAGATCGGAACATGCCAACTTAATAATTGGCGACTTCACGAGCCCCCCGACTTCCTTCCCTTCTGCCAACCTGGCGCCTTGTCAACACGCCTATACTGTAGCTTGATGCCACGTCATCACTTCCGACTACCAGGGCGGTACACAAGCCCCCCAGTCTTAAGCGAAGACTTGTCCAGCGAAAAGACTGAAAGAGTCACGTCAACACCGATCTACGTGGCACTGACGCAGAATTCCAAGCAGTTGTACTTTCTGCTGCTCTGACGCTCCACCAAACCCCTCGTCCATCGCTCGACACGTGGCTTCATCAACGGTTACCTTCAGTTACCGTTTGCGCTTCCCGAACCCATTTCGAAAAAACCCTTAAACCCATTTTCACTCCACACTGTTCCATCACTTTTCTTCGTATCTTCAAACGCTCTCACCTTCTCCTGCAAAAACTCTCTCAGCGCTCTTCAACATTCCGAATCATCATCAACCTTCATCGTCTTCCTGATCATCAAAAGGTACCTACTTTCCTTCTTCTGCTGGTTTTTCTTGCATTTTAACCGATTCGCATCATCCTGTAACTGCCTGGTGCATACGCTGTGGGTTGCTTTTTCCATTTCTCCTTCTACGTAACTTAGGGCTTCGTCAATCATCGCAACGAACCTACGTTCGTTCGTTTTTCACCTTCCTTCCATGATCGAGTCAGCCTCTGTAACCCCTGATCATTTTTCCTTTTCTTCTTCCTTTGCAGCTGCAACAATGACTCACACAAAGATCACCCCGAATCCTCCTCCTTCATCACGAAACCCCCCTTCACAAGCACACGACCCACCACGAGTTCGTGGCGCTTCATCCTCCCAGGCTGAGAGGCCTGCGTCTTCCCGCCCTAACCTGGCCCAGGCGACTCCACCTATCGCCGGCGGAGCCCCCGTCCCTTTGCCGGACTTCAAAACCCTGTATCCCTGGGCCAACTCGACCCTGTTGAAGGAAACGTCTTCCGTGAACACTGCTGGGGCAGTTTTGCGACTGACTAAGGGGGATGAGCCCAACCAAACGTTTCATAAGGAGCACGATGAGAAAATGATAGTGCTGCCTTGCTCCCCCGATCTGCCCGTTTGTGCTGATGACAAGGTGAGTGCTGACGGGCCCTTCTGCTTCGTCTACACAACGCTATTCAAGAAGGTGAAACTGAAGTTTCCCTTCACCCGATTCGAGAGGGAAGTCCTTACCGAGCTCAACATTGCCGTCGCCCAGCTTCACCCCAACAGCTGGGCGTTTGTTCGAGCATTCCAAGTGATGTGCGACCACCTGGGGTTGCCCGCATCCGTAGACGTGTTTTTATTTCTCTTCGAAGCCAAGCACCCGGGAGACCGCCTATGGGTTAGCTTGAATGGGATTGCTGGGAGGTCCACCTTTGCCATCTTCCAACAATCCTATAAAGATTGGAAAGGGAAATTCGTCCAGGTGCGCCCTAACGACAAGGACGCCTCCCTACTCGACGGCTTCCCCTTGTACTGGGTGGACAAGGGGAAGAAAGAGTCCAAGAGCTGCTTCAGGAGACCCAGAAGTCCTGACAGCATGGGAGCGTTGGACCGAGATCTCTGCCTTTTCTGGAAAAGGGTCGCGGATGCCAACATCACTTTCCTTACCACCACCCTGATCTGCTTCGAATTCTACGAGGACCAACTCGAAATTCGAATAGGTTAGAACATTTAAACTGTTGTTTTAATACTGCTTCTATTTGACTGTTTCTGGGCGTCTTGTGCGTTATGCGCAAGACTTTGGTTTTTTATTTTTCCTGCACCAATCATCTGCTTTGCTGCATACTGCCTTATGCACTTATCTTCTCCTTGAGTTAACCCATGCATTTTCGTCCCATGCAGATAACATGTTGGGCAAGGGTATGCTTGCTGAATTGAGGGCGCTCGCCCGAACCCACGGGTTGGCGACGGGTTCTCAAACAGTGCCCAATTCGGTGGTGGAGACAGCCATCGTCCACGGGCGATCGCCACCTAAGGAACCCGCCCAACACAAGAAACTAGTCCTCAAGAGGCCCAAAAGGAAAGCTCCTCAGGTGATCCGCGAAGAGGAAGAGGAGGACGACGAGGCCACTGAAGACGGCCTTGTCACAAAGAGGAAGAGGGTGGAACCTTCTTCACCACCTGCACCACCTGCACCACCCCCTCTTCCTACGTCAACGCCACCATCCACGCCTGCCCCTCCTCCATCATCGCCACCCCCACAAGCTCCTGCTTCCCCAGTCCAAGCGATCCCGCTGGCCACTGCGCCACCTGCAGTTGAGGCCCAAGAGCCAAATTTCATGGAGGACCCCCTGAGCGCCTCCACACCATACGTATCAGCTGGAGGGGGTCCCCCTTCAAATGCTTCACCTGCGGAGGTTGCTCCAATCGGGGATGAGGTTGCTCATACCTCTCCGATTCTGATCACCGAATCCCCGATTCCGTCGCCACGCCAACAAGTGCCTACTGAAGAACCTGCTAAGGAAGGTGGCGACGAGAACCAACAACAGGCTCCCATAGCGCCTCTACACGCAGCAAACCTCCCTCTCGAGGTTACAAGGATGTGGGAGCCTCTATCTGCTAAGCTGAAGACGATAGCAGATGACATCCCCGCCGTTATAACCAGAGCCGTGGAGGGCTCCACCAAGAAACTCCAGGACGACCTCTTCAACCTCAAAACTCAAAACAGCACCATGAGGGTCGAGGTGGAGAAGTTGTCCTTCAACCTGACGCTCGTGGAAATTGAACACTCCCGAGTGGAGGATGCAATGAGCACCGAGCTCAGGCTGGCGCGCAAGGAGGCCACTGACCTTCGCCACAAGGTGCAACTGCTTGCTCAAGAAAAGATTGAACTGGAGAGCAAGATTGTGCCCTATCGCGTCAAGGTGGCTGACCTGGAGGCTCTTATAAAAACTGACGCCGTCAAGGTAAAGAAACTAGAGCAAAGGTCAGCCGACCGGGAGAAACTCCTTGGACAGGTGGAAAAGGCGAGGGACGAGGCCATGGCTGATCTCGACGAGGCCAACAAAGAGAAGGAAAAGATAGCTGCTGAATTGGCCCAAGTGCAAGCGGAATCCAAGAAGGTTGCTGAAGACCTTCTCCAGGCTCAAGAGACCAATGAACAACTCAAGAAACAGGTTAAAGAGCTGGAGCAACAGAATAAGGAGCTGAAAGAGCAAACTGAAGATCTCAAGAAGCGGATTGAGGAACTTCAGAAGCAGATTGAAGAACTCAAGCTGAACTCTGCTCAAATTCTAGCCGCTGGATTCGAAGCTGCACGGGAACAATTTGCCTGCTTGTTCCCCGACCTGGACCTCAGCATGGTGTCTCTTGATAACGAGGTAGTGGATGGAAAGGTGGTTCCTGCTGAAGATTAAACGATTCTCTCCATCTGCTACTTTCGTGCCTTTTCCTTGCATATACTTTTGTAATAAACTCACATTTTCTTGGACATGTATTTACCAAGTTGGCGTGTATTCTCTTGAACTGATACTTTGCTCAATGAAGTTACTTTCGCATTTCTTCTTGTAACCCCTTTGTTTACCTTTAACTTTCCTTGCATGATTTACTTTCAACGAAATAACTTAGTAATCTCGTAGGCACGATCTTGTACTTGGCTGTTTCAAACCATCTCAACTTCGAATAATAATCACATTGATCAACTCGTAACTTAAGGCAATAAACCTTAGCGTAAAATGATACCTTAAGCAATGGACTTTAACTCAACCCCTGGCTTTATAACACCGCTACACCCGATCTGCTTCATCAAAGCGGGTTTTTGACTTCTCTCCATTGCTTGTTCGTTTCCTGGCCGCCAGAGACTCTTGGCAACACCAGCTTCTTCCTGCCTTCACTCCTTGGCCATTGCTCTTTCATCTGGGGGTAGAGGCGCCTTTCGGATCCTTCTCCACCTCCTTGTGCTTCAGAGCAAGAGACCGGGTGGCTAGGCGTTCTCTTCGAACCTGCCTTAGCCACCCTCAGAACTTCTTCCACCCTATACACCATACCTGAACTCGTTCGAGACGAGAAGGATTTTATCTTGCCTGAACTCGCTCATAGGCGAGAAGGTCTTTAACTCGCCTGAACTCGCTCATAGGCGAGAAGGTCTTTTACTCGCCTGAACTCGCTCATAGGCGAGAAGGTCTTTGAATCGTGCCTCTACATTGCCCCGGGGGTTACATCTTCTCGCCCCCAGAAACACGGAGGACTTTTACTTGCCTCTACATTGCCCCAGGGGTTACATCTTCTCGCCCCCAGAAACACTGAGGACTTTCACTTGCCTCTACATTGCCCCAGGGGTCACATCTTCTCGCCCCCAGAAACACTGAGGACTTTTCACTGGTGCCTCTACATTGCCCCAGGGGTTGCATCTTCTCGTCCCCAGAAACACTGAGGACTTTTCACTGGTGCCTCTACATTGCCCCAGGGGTTACATCTTCTCGCCCCCAGAAACACTGAGGACTTTCACTCTTTCTCACCTGCACTCGCTCGACGGCGAGGAGGTCTTTTACCTGCCTCGGAACGCGCGCGGGCGTTGAGGTCTTTTAACTGGTGCCTCCGATCGCCGAAAGACGATGAGGACTTAAAAACTTTAACTGATGCCTCCAATCGCCGAAAAACGATGAGGACTTAAAAACTTTAACTGATGCCTCCAATCGCCGAAAAACGATGAGGACTTAAAAACTTTTTAGAAAGCGTGCAATATATCTTTACTCGCCTTAAATCACGTATAAGTGACAAGGTCTTTCTTCAAAACCTTTTTGGAAAACAGCAAACATGCAATCTGAAAACGCCTTATACTTCGTAAACTCTTCTTTTATTGGGTGGCCTCATTAAAAACCCTCCTTAGGGAAAAAAGAGTGCCCCCTTCAAACTGTTTCATCAGAGAGAGACATTGTAATATAACTTGTGTTTGTCTTTACTTACAAAGCTCTTAACTATAGTACAACTTCAGGTGCGTGGCGTTCCAAGTGCGAGGAATCGCCCCTCCTTCCAGCGTCTCCAAGCGGTAGGCGCCGTTCCCGAGCGCCTCGGTTATTCTGAACGGTCCAGTCCACTTGGGCGACAGTTTATTCTCCATCTCGTACTGGTGGGCCTTCCTCATCACCAGGTCGCCTTCTCTAAACTGCCTTGGCATCACCTTCGAGTTATATCTTCGTTCAATCCTCCTCTTCACCGCCTCAGCCTTCAATCTCGCTTCCTCTCTGACCTCATCCAGTAGATCCAGGTTCAGCCTTCTCTCTTCATTCGAGTCTTCCTCTACGAAGTTCTGGAATCTCGGCGAGCTCTCCTGAATCTCTACTGGAATCATTGCGTCACACCCATAGACCAAGCTGAACGGGGTCTCATGGGTTCCTGACTGCTCGGTGGTATGGTATGCCCAGACTATACGGGGCACCTCCTCAGCCCAGCTTCCCTTGGCTTTTTCTAGCCTTCTCTTCAAACCTCTCAACAACACCCGATTAGCTGACTCCACCTGGCCATTTGTCTGAGGGTGCTCGACGGATGCAAACACTTGTTGAATTCCCACCCCTTCGCAAAGCTTCTTCAACAGGTGGCTTGCAAACTGAGTCCCATTATCCGACACCAGGCGTTTAGGCACTCCAAACCGGCACACGATGTTCTTCCACACGAAACCTTCATTCTTGTGTGCGGTGATCTGGGCCACTGGTTCTGCTTCGATCCACTTGGTGAAATATTCAATCGCCACCACCAAGTACTTCATCTGCCTGATCGCCAGCGGGAAAGGTCCCAGGATGTCGATTCCCCAGGTATGAAACGGCCAAGGGCTATAGATCGACTTCAACTCCTCGGGAGGCGCCTTATGCCAATCGACGTGCTGTTGGCATTGTTTGCAACATTGGGCATACTTCTTGCAGTCTTCTCTCATCGATGGCCAATAGTACCCTGCACGGAGAGTCCTCGCGGCCAGAGCTCGACCCCCAACGTGGCTTCCGCATATACCTTCGTGGAGCTCTGCCATGATTCTCGTGCACTTCTCGCCATGTATACATTCCAGGAGCGGGTGAGTGAACCCAAACCTGTACAGATCGCCATCAATCAAGGTGTACTTGCTAGAATTCTTCTTTACCTTCCTAGCCTCAGCCGGATCCAGCGGGAGAAGGCCATCCGCCAGGCACCGCTTGTACTGTGTTATCCAAGTGTCTGGCTCATGGGTAGCGCAGACCTGCATCACGTTCACCTTCTCTCCCCGACATGCTCTAATTCTCGGCGATCTCAGAGTTTCTTGCGTCAGGGACTTATGGCTTCTCGCTGCTTTCTCCGTCGACTTGCTTATCTGAAGGACCAGGTGATCTGCCACAAATGCTCTCGGCGTCTTCAGAGTTTCTTGAATCACCGTCCTCTGCCTACCCCCCTTGCCTGAACTGGCGAGCTTAGCTAGCAAGTCAGCTCGGGCATTCTGCTCTCTGGGCACATGCACTACTTCAAAGGAGGCAAAGGAACTCTTCAATTCCTGCACATATTCCAGGTAGGCCGCCATTTGTGGATCTTTAGCCTGGAACTCGCCTGTTACTTGCCCTGTGACTAGCAGCGAGTCACTCTTAGCCATCAGCACCCTAGCTCCCATCTCCTTGGCCAGCAAAATCCCGGCGATCAGCGCCTCATACTCTGCTTGATTGTTACTGGCTTTGAAGGCAAATCTCAAAGATTGCTCGATCAGCACGCCGTTGGGCCCTTCTAAAATGACTCCAGCACCGCTACCCTGCTGGTTCAACGATCCATCCACCGAAAGTACCCAACGGAAATCGTCCCCTTCAACTCGCGTTGCCTCAGATGAGAGCTCGACCACGAAATCTGCAAAGATTTGCCCCTTAATCGGGCCTCGGGGCTCATATTTGATATCAAACTTCGAAAATTCCACTGCCACTTCACCATCCTTCCTGCAACGTCAGGCTTCTTCAAGACCTTCTGGATGGGCAGATCAGTCATCACCAGTATTGTGAAGCTATGGAAGTAGTGGCGCAACCTCCTCGCCGAAAATACCACAGACAGCGCAGCCTTCTCCAGGGCCTGATATCTCGTTTCGGGGCCCTGCAACACCTTGCTCACAAAATAAATAGGCTTCTGAGCCTGACCTTGATCCTGGGCGAGCACCGCACTCACCGCCCTCTCAGTTACAGCAAAATACAACCTGAGAGGGGTTCCCACCAGCGGTTTGCACAGAACCGGCGGGCTCGCCAGATACTCCTTCAGCTTGACGAAAGCTTCCTCGCACTCTTTCGTCCAAACAAACTTATTGTTGCGCCTCAGGCACTGAAAATAGGGATGGCCCTTCTCTCCGCTAGCTGATACGAAGCGAGACAGGGCTGCCATCCGTCCTGTTAGCTGCTGGACTTCTTTCACCGTAGTTGGGCTCCTCATCGCCAAGATGGCGGCACACTTGTCGGGGTTGGCCTCTATGCCTCTTTCAGTCAAGAGGAAACCCAAAAACTTCCCCGCTTCCACGCCGAAAATGCATTTCTCTGGATTCAGCTTCAATCTGAACTTGGCGATCGTCGTGAACAAATCCTCCAAGTCGGCAACGTGCTTGCTCTTTTCCGGCGAGGTCACGACCATGTCATCGACGTACGCTTGCACGTTCCTTCCCAGCATCGGTGCAAGTACTCGATCCATCAGCCTCTGGTACGTGGCCCCCGCGTTCTTCAGCCCAAACGGCATCACCTTATAGCAATAGCACGACCTCTCCGTCATGAAGGCTGTCTTTTCTTCATCCATGGGATGCATCTTGATCTGATTATACCCCGAGAAGGCATCCAGGAAACTCAACAACTTACACCCCGCAGCACTATCCACCAGGGCGTCTATGCTTGGTAAAGGATATGAATCCTTCGGGCAAGCTTTGTTCAAGTCGGTGAAATCGACGCACATGCGCCATTTCCCATTACTCTTCTTCACCAGCACGACATTTGCCAACCATTCAGGATACTGAACCTCCCTGATGTGGCCTACAGCGAGGAGTTTCTGTGTTTCATCTCTAATCGCCTGCCTCCTCTCCTCGTTGAACTTTCTTCTTCTTTGTCGCACTGGTCTCACCAAGTTGTCCATCGCCAGATGATGGCACAAGAAGTCGGGATCAATCCCGGGCATGTCCGAAGCGGACCATGCAAACGCGTCCAGATGCCGCTCAATCACCTTGGCGATCTGGTCCTGGAGCTCGACCTCCAAAGATCTTCCCAGCTTGAAGATCTTTCCCCCGATCTCTTTCTCGAGCCACTGCTCGATAGGTTTTGGCCTGGATTCTCTGGCGATCACCGCCCTGGCGATTCCCTGCTCTCTCGCTTCCTCAGGGCGATTCCGCGCCTCTTCCTCCTCCAGACCAGCGTCTCCCTCCACTAGCTCAGCGTCCACCATCTCCACGTCCCTTCCGACGGTCTCTTCCGCTACCGTCGATCTGGGCTTCACACCGGGAGGTGGGGTGGTTGTTACATAACTCACTGATCTCTTGTTTTTCAGGCTATTCTCATAGCACTTTTTCGCTTCTTTCTGATCAGACTTGATCGTGATCACCACCCCCTCCATGGACGGCAACTTCACCTTCATGTGCCGAGTCGACGGAATGGCGCCTATGCTGTTAAGCGTGGGCCTTCCCAACAGGATGTTGTATGCTGAAGGAGCGTTTACGATGAGGTACTTGATTTTCTCCGTCCTCGACCCAGCCTCATCCGTAAACGTGGTTCTCAACTCAATATACCCCTGACCTCCACCTGGTCACCAGCGAACCCATACAGGCACCCTCCATAGGGCCTTAGCTGGTCAAGGGGCAACTCCAGCTGCGTGAAAGTCGGCCAGAACATCACGTCTGCCGAGCTTCCCTGGTCCACCAGAACTCTGTGGACCTTCCTTCCCGCCGTAACCAACGAAATGACTATGGGATCGTTGTCATGGGGCACAACGTCCCGAAGATCCTGCTTGGTGAACGTAATGTCCACCTCCGGCGAGTGATCTTCAAACATATCCACTGTCATCACCGACCGCGCGTACTTCTTCCTCTGCGATGCGGTGCATCCACCACCTGAGAAGCCTCCTGCAATGGTGTGGATTTCCCCGTGGATAGGCATCTCGTGTTGCTGGGCTTCTCCACCTGCTGGCTGGGAACTCGACGCTCCCCCCGTCCTCCTATCCAGCAGATAGTCATTTAGGAACCCGCTCTTAACCAGATCATCGAGCTGATACCCTAAGGACAAACACGAGTCCAGAGTGTGGCCAAAGCCCTGGTGAAACTCGCACCAGGCGTCTGGCTTTGGTCCCAGCACCTTGTCGCCCACCTTTTCAGGCGCTTTCAACCTAGCAGATATATTGGGAATGGCGATCAGGTCCGCCAATCCCATAACAAACTTGTGCTTAGGCAGGCGATTGTATTCCCGGCGTGCTGGCTGCTGGCCCCTCCCCTTGTTCCTCCTATCATAAGGATGGCGAGTCCTCTGGTTCTTCCTGGCCGCCGCCGCTGTCTCCAGCACCCTTTGCGGCTGGATCCTGGTCTGGGCGCGTGGCCTAGCGGGAGCCACGCTCCCTCTCTTCTCGGCGACCTCACTCTCGTCGGCGATGTGAGCCACCGCAAGTCGCCTGACCTCAGCAAACGTTGCAGGGTGAGCCCTGATCAAGGCCTCGCAGAATGGTCCTGGCAGCACGCCCTTCTTGAATGCATAGACCAGCATTTCTTCATCCTTGGCCGGCGATCTGACCATCTGCGCTCCAAAGCGATTCAGGTAGTCTCTGAGGGACTCTCCCTGGTACTGCCTTATATCGAACAGATCATAAGACACCCTGGGCGGTGCCTTGTTCACGATGTATTGCTCGACGAAAACCTTCGAGAACTGCTGAAAATCGGTTATGTGACCATTAGGTAGGCTCACAAACCACTCTAACGCCGTTCCCTGGAGCGTGCTCACAAACATCTTGCAATACACGGCGTCTGACCCTCCCGACAGCATCATCTGTGTATGGAACGTGGTTAGATGAGCCTCTGGATCCTCCACGCCGGTAAAGACAGCCTTAACCGGAACCACGCTCGTAGGAATTGGCGTGTCAGTAATCGTCTGAACAAAAGGCATAGGGAAAACACGAGGTGGCGATGACGGCGCCACCTCTTCAGCAGAAGAACGCCCTTGCTGCTCCTGAAGAGCTTGACGCAGCTCCTCAGTCACCTTGCTGAGCTCCTCATTCCTGGCGCGAGAGGCGACCAGGTCCTCATGCATTCTCGCCTGCTCTATGCGTGAGGCTTCCACAGTTGCCTGCAACGAACGCATCATCTCTGCCATCTGCGCCATGGTCATGGCAGCGGCGCCTTCAGCAGCGACGGGCGCAACTGGACTTGAGCGATTGCTTCTCATTTTTCTCATGAAACTTCAGCGAATCACGGAAAGCAGCGAACAACACTTACTTAAGCTACGATTGAGTCAGCGATCAATCGGAAAAACTGTGCGAAACTCCGCGAGAAAACTCAAGAACACCGCAAACCTTCAAAGAAACTTGCAACTCCACCAGAAACCACTGCTTCTTCCCACGGACAACCAAACGAGCGAAAGAACTCAACTCCACCGAACAAATCGCGCGGAAACAACAGAAAAAACCTCATTCCACCGATCAAAAACCCAAACGAACGGTGTAAAACGTGAATTCACCGAACAAATCTCAAGTAAACAGCGACGATGGTTGCACCAGCACACAACCACGCAGAAAACTTCGAAAACCTCCAAGAACTCACGCTGTGGATGGGAGCAAGTTTTACACGGCCCCACGGTGGGCGCCTGATGATCCTGCCTGTTGACCGGAACGCTGGAAACTGCCTCGTCAAAGGATCGACGTGCGCACCGCTTCACACCTCCGTTCCTCTTCGAGATCCACCTCAAGAACCTGCAAAGAAACAGAGTGGCGCCGCTGCGGCCGATCGCACTCCAACGCCCAAGTCAGTGACCGAATCACCAAATACTAAGAGAACAAGAACCGTGCAAATCCTCTCTCACAGTAAGCTCTATAACTCGCAAGCGTAAAGAATGTATTCTGAACGTGCGTACCTCAGAAAGTTCGTTGAGAACTCTTATATACCTGGTTACTTTCTCTCTCCTGGCAGTTACAGACTTGGACACGTGGCTCGCATCCAACTGTACACGTGCCATCATCTGGAGTCTCCTTGACTTGGGCGCTGCTTCTGACTCTCTTTTTGGCTAAGTTATTTATGCATGGTGCTGCCCAGTACATAGCTAACTTGGGAGTGCGATCTCTACTGGAACTGGCGAGTTAGGGTGCCTTCATACACCTTCCCTGTGGTCTCGCCGGCCGCCTTCATAATCTGCACCACCTTCATCTCTGGCGATGTGCTTGCTCTGGCGATCTCCAATCACTAGGTCGCCTGAGTCTACATCTGGTGACTTCATCTTTAACCCGGTGATCGCCGATTCTGGTATGCTGGAGATCGGAACATGCCAACTTAATAATTGGTGACTTCACGAGCCCCCCGACTTCCTTCCCTTCTGCCAACCTGGCGCCTTGTCAACACGCCTATACTGTAGCTTGATGCCACGTCATCACTTCCGACTACCAGGGCGGTACAGGAATATTAAAACTTCATGGATTGGATTTTAAGGGCAAGGATTTATAAATAATAGCATTGCAACCGACCTGCAACTCTATAGTCTCTTCATATATGAAACTCATCTTCTTGTCAGCAACTCCTTCATGGAATTTTTATATTCGGCATCTTTCCAAAGCTTCAGTAAAAGGGATATTGATCTCCAATCTCTTAAGGATATCAATTGTCGTTCCTTATTCTTCCTTGATGGAGCATGTGGATAAGGCAAATCCAGAATTAGAGCACTCTTCTCTAGTTTCTCAAGTTTTCTCTCTTTTTTTTCCTCCTCATCTGATCCTTGTCTTAACATAGAAATATCAGACTTTGCTTTGATGTAGCGGGATAGGGGAAAAATCTTTGTATATTTTTTTCCTCTACATCCTTTCAATTGGTAAGGCTCTAATTTGGATGTGATTTGAGCCATTCCTTATCTTTTCATGCCAATGAGAAAGGAAAAAACCCCCGCAGATAAACAGTTTCAATATCACTAGATTGAAAGCCAATTGTTTCCACCAATTCATAGAATTTACACAAATGTGTATATGGATCCTCATGGTCTATTGCTGTAAATTGATGGGTACTGATCAAACTAAGGAATACAGGTTTCATATCCAAGGATTTAGTGGTAGCAGGTATTGCAATATTAGAAAAATGCCTTGGTCTCCAGTGCATAGCATAATCTCTAAGTGTTCTTCTAGGTTGTGGTGCTTTCTCTTCAACCATAGTGCTTTCTTGAAAAATTTCAATTAGAAGGGAAGAAGTAGTTGAAGATTCTTCTTTAATTTCTCTTTGTTTTTCTTTTCTCTTCCCGGCTACCTTTTCAATCTCTGATTCAATTTGTATTTGGTCTTTGAAAACCTGACCTTTTAATATCATATATGATCCTGCCTGTTGACTAGAACGCTGGAACCTGCCTCGTCAAAGGATCGACGTGTGCACCGCTTCAAACCTCTGTCCTTCTTCGAGATCCACCTCAAGAACCTGCAAAAGAACAGAGCGGCGCCGCTGCGGCCGATCGCACTCCAACGCCCAAGTCAGTGACCGAACCACCAAATACTAAGAGCAAGAACACTCAAGAAATCTCGAGGAACCGTGCAATGCTCTCTCTCACAGTAAGCTCTAGAACTCGCAAGCGTAAAGAGTATAATCTGAACGTGCGTACCTCAGAAAGTTCGTTGAGAACTCTTATATACCTGGTCACTTTCTCTCTCCTGGCAGTTACAGACCTGGACACGTGGCTTGCATCCAGTCGTACACGTGCCATCATCTGGAGCCTCCTTGACTTGGGCGCTGCTTCTGACTCTCTTTTTGGCTAAGTTACTTATGCATGGTACTGCCCAGTGCATAGCTAACTTGGGAGCGCGATCTCTACTGGAATTGGCGAGTTAGGGTGCTCTCGTACACCTTCCCTGTGGTCTCGCTGGCCGCCTTCATAATCTGCACCACCTTCATCTTCGGCGATGTGCTTGTTCTGGCGATCTCCAATCATTTGGTCGCCTGAGTTTACCATCTGGCGACTTCATCTTCAACTGGGCGATCGCCTGGTATGCTGGAGATCGGAGCACGCCAACTTAATAACTGGCGATTACACGAATCCCCCGACTTCCCTCCCTTCTGCAACTCTGGCGCCTTGTCAACACGCCTACACTGTGGCTTGGTGCGACGTCATCACTTCCGACTACCAGGGCGATACACAAGCCCCCCAGTCTTAAGCGAAGACTTGTCCAGCGAAAAGACTGAAAGAGTCACGTCAACACCGATCTACGTGGCACTGGCGCAAAATTCCAAGCGGTTGTACTTTCTGCTTCTCTGACGCTCCACCAAACCCCTCACCCATCGCTCGACACGTGGCTTCATCAACGGTTACCTTCAGTTACCGTTTGCGCTTCCCAAACCCATTTCGAAAAACCCTTAAACCCATTTTCACTCCATTGTTCCATCACTTTTCACTTCGCTTTCACAAACGCTCTAACTTTCTTCTGCAAAAAAGCTCTCAGCGTTCTTCAACATTCTGAATCACCAGCATCCTTCATCGCCTTCCTGATCATAAAAAGGTACTTCCTTTCCTTCTTCTGCTGGTTTTTCCTGCATTTTAACCGATTCGCATCATCCTGTAACTGTCTGGTGCATACGTTGTGGGTTGTTTTTCCATTTCTCCTTTCTCGTAACTTAGGGCTTCGTCAAACGTTGCAACGAACCTACGTTCGTTCGTTTTTCACCCTTCTCCCATGATCGAGTCAGCCTCTGCGAACCCTGACCATTTTTCCTTTTCTTTTTCCTTTGCAGCTTCGACAATGACTCGCTCAAAGATCACCCCAAATCCTCCACCTTCATCGCGAAATCCTTCCTCACAAGCACACGACCCACCGCGAGCACGCGGCGCTTCATCTTCTCAGGCTGAGAGGCCTGCACCTTCCCGTCCCAACCTGGCCCAGGCGACTCCGCCTGTCACCGGAGGAGCCCCCGTCCCCCCACCAGACTTCAAAAAACTCTATCCCTGGGCCAACTCGACCCTGTTAAGGGAAACGTCTTCCATGAACACTGCTGGGGCAGTTTTGCGATTGACTAAGGGGGATGAGCCTCACCAAACATTCCACAAGGAGCACGATGAGAAGATGACGGTGCTACCTTGCCCCCCCGACCTGCCAGTTTGCGCCGACGATAAGGCGAGCAATGACGGGCCCTTCTGCTTCGTCTACACAACTCTATTCAAGAAGGTGAAACTAAAGTTTCCCTTTACTCGTTTCGAGAGGGAGCTCCTCACCGAGCTCAACATCGCCGCCGCCCAGCTCCATCCCAACAGCTGGGCGTTTGTGCGAGCGTTCCAAGTGATGTGCGACCATCTGGGGTTGCCAGCATCCGTAGATGTATTCTTATTCCTCTTTGAAGCCAAGCACCCAGGAGACCGCTTGTGGGTAAGCTTGAATGGGATTGCTGGGAGGTCGATCCTCTCCATCTTTCAGCAATCCTAAAAAGACTGGAAGGGGAAGTTCGTCCAAGTGCGCCCCAACGACAAGGACGCTTCCCTACTCGACGGTTTCCCCTTGTACTGGGTGAACAAGGGGAACAAAGAGTCCAAAAGCTGCTTCAGGAGACCCAGAAGTCCTGATAGCATGGGCGCCTTGGACAAAGATCTCTGTTTCTTTTGGAAGAGTGTGGCGGACGCCAACATCACCTTCCTCACCACCACGCTCATCAGCTTCGAGTTCTTCGAGGACCAACTCGATATTCGTATAGGTTAGAACGCCTAAGTTCTTGTTTTAATACTGCTTCTGTTAACTGTTTCTGGGCGTCTTGTGCGTTGTGCACAAGACTTTGGTTTTATTTTTCTGCACTCTTTATCTGCTCTGCTGTTGCATATTGCCTTATGCATTGATTTTCTCTCTGAACTAACCCATGCATTTTTGCTCTATGCAGATAATATGTTGGGCCAGGGCAAACTCGCTGAATTGAGGGCGCTCGCCCGAACCCACGGGTTGGCAACGGGCTCTCAAACAGTGCCAAACTCTGTGGTGGAGATCGCCGCTGCTCAAGGTAGATCGCCACCTAAGAGTACAGCTCCCTCCGATGTCCAACCCGCCGCCCAACGCAAAAAACTTGTCCTCAAAAGGCCCAACAGGAAAGCTCCCCAAGTAGTTCACGAGGAGGAGGAAGAAGACGACGAGGTCACCGAAGATGGCCTTGTTACGAAGAGGAAGAGGGTGGCACCTTCTTCACCACCTGCCCCACCCCCTCTTCCAACATCAACACCTCCATCCACGCCTGCTCCACCTCCAACTCTGCCATCTCCACCAGCTCCTGCCTCACCAGTCCAAGCCATTCCATTGGCAACTGCGCCACCTGCGGTTGAGGCCCCCGAGCCAAACTTCATGGAGGACCCCCCGAGCGCCTCCACGCCATATGTATCAGCTGGAGGGGGTCCTCCTTCAAATGCCTCAGCCGCAGATGTTGCTCCAATCGGGGATGAGGTAGCCCATACCTCTCCAATTCTGATCACCGAATCCCCGACGTCGCCACCACGCCCAGAAGCGCCTGCTTAAGAACCAACTAAAGAAGGTGGCGACGAAAACCAACAACAGGCCCACCCGGCGCCTCTACAAGCAGCAAACCTCCCTCTTGAGGTCACGAGGATGTGGGAGCCTTTATCTGCCAAGCTGAAGACAATAGCAGAAGACATCCCCGCCATCATAACCAGAGCTGTGGAGAGCTCCACCAGGAAGCTCCAGGATGACCTCTTCAACCTTAGAACTGAGAATAGCACCATGAGGGTTGAGGTGGAGAAGTTGTCCTTCAATCCGACACTCGCGGAGATTGAACACTCCCGAGTAGAAGACGCAATGAGCACCGAGCTCAGGGTGGCGCGCAAGGAGGCCACTGAACTCCGCCATAAGGTGCAGCAACTGGCTCAAGAAAAGATCGAACTAGAGAGCAAGATTGTTCCTTATCGCGTCAGGGTGGCTGACCTGGAGGCTCTCATAAAAACTGACGCCGCCAAGGTGAAGAAACTGGAGCAAAGGTCAGCCGACCGGGAGATCTTCCTTGGCAAGGTGGAGAAGGCGAGGGATGACGCCATGGCTGAGCTCGACGAAGCCAACAAGGAAAAAGGGGAGCTTGCTGCTGAACTGGGCAAGGTGCAAGCAGAATCCAAGAAGGTTGCTGAAGACCTTCTCCAGGCTCAAGAAACCAACGAACAACTCAAGAAGCAAGTTGAAGAGCTGGAGCAGCAGAATAAGGGGCTGAAGGAACAAACTGAAGAACTCAAGAAGCAGATTGAAGAGCTTAATCTGAGTTCCGCCCAAATTCTGGCTGCTGGATTCGAAGCTGCACGGGAACAGTTCGCCTGCTTGTTCCCCGATCTGGATCTCAGCATGGTGTCTCTTAACAATGAGGTGGTGGATGGAAAAGTGGTTCCCGCTGAAGACTAATCAATTTCCCCTCATCCACCACCTTTATGCTTTTTCTTTGTATGTAACTTGTAATAAACTTTTTCCCTCTTTCTGTATATGTGCCCGAACTGGTATTTACTTAATGAAATTACCTTGGCATTTCTTCTTGTAACTTCTTTGTCTGCTTTTAACTTTCCTTGCGTGATTTACTTCAAAGAAAAGACTTAGCAAATTCGTAGGCACGATCTTATACTTGACTGTTTCGAACCACTTCAACTTCAAATAATAATCGCTTTGAAACTTGTAATCTCAAGGCAATTAACCTTAGCGTAAAAATTACTCTTCAAGCAACAAACTTTAACTCAATTACTGGCTTAAAACATTGCTTCACCCGATCTGCTTCATCAAAACGGGTCTTTAACTTTCTCGCCACTGTTTGAACTTTTCCTGGTCGCCAAAGACTCTTGGCGATATCAGCTTCTTTCTGGTTTCACCTTGGCCATTGTTCTTTTATCTGGGGGTAGAGGCGCCTTTCGGATCCTCCTCTACCTTCCTGAACTTCAGAACAAAAGACCGGGTGGCTAGGCGCTCTCTTCGAACCTACCTTAGCCACCTTCCAAACTTCGTCCACCCTTAACACCATACCTGAACTCGTTCGAGACGAGAAGGATTTTATCTTGCCTGAACTCGCTCATAGGCGAGAAGGTCTTTAACTCGCCTGAACTCGCTCATAGGCGAGAAGGTCTTTTACTTGCCTCTACATTGCCCCAGGGGTTACATCTTCTCGCCCCCAGAAACACTGAGGACTTTTCACCGGTGCCTCTGATCGCCGAAAGACGATGAGGACTTTAACTGATGCCTCCGATCGCCGAAAAACGATGAGGACTTAAAACTTTTAACTGATGCCTCCGATCGCCGAAAGACGATGAGGACTTAAAACTTTAACTGATGCCTCCGATCGCCGAAAAACGATGAGGACTTAAAACTTTGACTGATGCCTCCGATCGTCGAAAAACGATGAGGACTTAAAACTTTTTAGAAAGCATGCAATATATCTTTAACTTGACTTGAGTCACATATAAGTGACAAGGTCTTTCTTCAAAACTTTTCTGAAAACAACAGGCACGCAATCTAAAACAACTTGTATTTTGAAAACTTCTCTTTATTGGGTGGCCTCATTAAAAACCCTCCTTAGGGAAAAAAGAGTGCCCCCTTCAAACTGTTTTAGCAGAGACATTGTAATGTAACTTCGTGTTTATCTTTACTTACAAAGTTCTCAACTGTAATACAACTTCAGGTGCGTGGCGTTCCAGGTGCGAGGAATCGCCCCTCCTTCCAATGTCTCTAAGTGGTAGGCGCCGTTCCCGAGCGCCTCGGTGATTCTGAACGGTCCAGTCCACTTGGGCGACAGTTTATTCTCCATCTCGTACTGGTGGGCTTTCCTCATCACCAGGTCGCCTTCTCTAAACTGTCTCGGCATCACCTTCGAGTTATATCTTCGTTCAATCCTTCTCTTCACCGCTTCAGCCTTCAATCTCGCCTCTTCCCTGACCTCATCCAGTAGATCCAGGTTCAGCCTTCTCTCTTCATTCGAGTCTTCCTCTACGAAGTTCTGGAATCTCGGCGAGCTCTCCTGGATCTCTACTGGAATCATTGCATCACACCCATAGACCAAGCTGAACGGGGTCTCATGGGTTCCTGACTGCTCGGTGGTGTGGTACGCCCAGACTATACGGGGTACCTCCTCAGCCCAGCTTCCTTTGGCTTTCTCTAGCCTTCTCTTCAAACCTCTCAGCAACACCCGATTAGCTGACTCCACCTGGCCATTTGTCTGAGGGTGCTCGACGGATGCAAACACTTGTTGAATTCCCACCCCTTCGCAAAGCTTCTTCAACAGGTGGCTTGCAAACTGAGTCCCATTGTCCGACACCAGGCGCTTAGGCACACCAAACCGGCACACAATGTTCTTCCACACGAATCCTTCGATCTTGTGTGCGGTGATCTGAGCCACTGGTTCTGCTTCGATCCACTTGGTGAAATACTCAATCGCCACCACCAAGTACTTCATCTGCCTGATCGCCAGCGGGAATGGTCCCAGGATGTCGATTCCCCAAGTATGAAACGGCCAAGGGCTGTAGATCGACTTCAACTCCTCGGGAGGCGCCTTGTGCCAATCGGCGTGCTGTTGGCATTGTTTGCAACACTGGGCATACTTCTTGCAGTCTTCTCTCATCGATGGCCAGTAGTAACCTGCACGGAGAGTCCTCGCGGCCAGAGCTCGACCCCCGACGTGGCTTCCGCATATACCTTCGTGGAGCTCTGCCATGATTCTCGTGCACTTCTCGCCATGTACGCATTCCAGGAGTGGGTGAGTGAACCCAAACCTGTACAGATCGCCATCAATCAACGTGTATTTGCTAGAATTTTTCTTTACCTTCCCAGCCTCTGTCGGATCCAGTGGGAGAAGGCCATCTGCCAGGCACCGCTTGTACTGTGTTATCCAGGTGTCTGGCTCATGGATAGCGCAGACCTGCGTCATGTTCACCTTCTCTCCTCGACATGCTCTAATTCTCGGCGATCTCAAAGTTTCTTGCGTCAGGGACTTATGACTTCTCGCTGCTTTCTCCGTCGACTTGCTTATCTGAAGAACCAGGTGATCTGCCACAAAAGCTCTCGGCGTCTTCAGAGTTTCTTGAATCACCGTCCTCTGCCTACCCCCCTTGCCTGAACTGGCGAGCTTAGCTAGCAAGTCAGCTCGGGCATTCTGCTCTCTGGGCACATGCACTACTTCAAAGGAGGCAAAGGAACTCTTCAATTCCTGCACATACTCCACGTAAGCCGGCATTTGTGGATCTTTAGCCTGGAACTCGCCTGTTACTTGCCCTGTGACTAGCAGCGAGTCACTCTTAGCCATTAGCACCCTGGCTCCCATCTCTTTGGCCAGCAAAATCCCGGCGATCAGCGCCTCATATTCTGCTTGATTGTTACTGGCTTTGAAGGCAAATCTCAAAGATTGTTCGATCAGCACGCCGTTGGGTCCCTCCAAGATGACTCCAGCACCGCTACCCTGCTGGTTCGACGATCCATCCACCGAGAGTACCCAACGGAAATCGTCCCCTTCAACTCGTGTCGCCTCAGATGAGAGCTCGACCACGAAATCCGCAAAGATTTGCCCCTTGATCGGGCCTCGGGGCTCATATTTAATATCAAACTCTGACAATTCTACTGCCCACTTCACCATCCTTCCCGCAACGTCAGGCTTCTTCAAGACCTTCTGGATGGGCAGGTCAGTCATCACCAGTATGGTCAAGCTATGGAAATAGTGGCGCAACCTCCTCGCCGAAAATACCACAGCCAGCGCAGCCTTTTCCAGGGCCTGATATCTCGTCTCGAGGCCCTGCAACACCTTACTCACAAAAGAAATAGGCTTCTGAGCCTGATCTTGATCCTGGGCGAGCATCGCACTCACCGCCCTCTCAGTTACAGCAAAATACAACCTGAGAGGGGTTCCCACCAGCGGTTTGCACAAAACCGGCGGGCTCGCCAGATACTCCTTCAGCTTGACGAAGGCTTCCTTGCACTCCTTCGTCCAAACAAACTTGTTATTGCGCCTCAAGCACTGAAAATAGGGATGGCCCTTTTCTCCGCTAGCTGACACGAAGCGAGACAGGGCTGCCATCCGACCTGTTAGCTGTTGAACTTCCTTCACCGTAGCTGGGCTCCTCATCGCCAAGATGGCGGCACACTTATCAGGGTTGGCCTCTATGCCTCTTTCAGTCAAGAGGAAACCCAAAAACTTTCCAGCCTCCACGCCGAAAATGCATTTCTCTGGATTAAGCTTTCATCTGAACTTGGCGATCGTCGTGAACAATTCTTCCAAGTCTGCAACGTGCTTGCTCTTTTCCGACGAGGTCACGACCATGTCATCGACGTACGCTTGCACGTTCCTTCCTAGCATCGGTGCAAGTACTCGATCCATCAGCCTCTGGTACGTGGCCCCCGCGTTCTTCAGCCCAAACGGCATCACCTTATAGCAATAGCACGATCTATCCGTCATGAAGGCTGTCTTCTCTTCATCCATGGGATGCATCTTGATCTGATTATACCCCGAGAAGGCATCCAGGAAGCTCAGCAACTTACACCCTGCAGCACTATCTACCAGGGCGTCTATGCTTGGTAAAGGATACGAATCCTTTGGGCAAGCCTTGTTCAGGTCAGTGAAATCGACGCACATGCGCCATTTCCCGTTGCTCTTCTTCACCAGCACGACATTTGCCAGCCACTCAGGGTACTGGACTTCCCTGATGTGGCCTGCAGCGAGGAGTTTCTGTGTTTCATCCCTGATCGCCTGCCTCCACTCCTCGTTGAACTTTCTTCTTCTTTGTCGCACTGGTCTCACCAAGTTATCCATCGCCAGATGATGGCACAAGAAGTCGGGATCGATCCCGGGCATGTCCGAAGCGGACCATGCAAACGCGTCCAGATGCCGCTCAATCACCTTGGCGATATGGTCCTGGAGCTCAACCTCCAGGGATCTTCCCAGCTTGAAGATCTTTCCCCAGCCACTGCTCGACGGGTTTTGGTCTGGTTTCTCTGGCGATCACCGCCCTGGCGATTCCCAGTTCTCTCGCTTCCTCAGGGCGATTCCTTGCCTCTTCCTCCTCCAGACCGGCATTCCCATCCCCTAGCTCAGCATCCACCATCTCCACGTCCCTTCCGGCGGTCTCTTCTATTACCGTCGATCTGGGCTTCACACCAGGAGGCGGGGTGGTCGTTACGTAACTCACCGATCTCTTGTTTTTCAGGCTATTCTCATAGCACTTCTTTGCTTCCTTCTGATCGGATTTGATGGTGATAACCACCCCCTCCATGGACGGCAACTTCACCTTCATGTGCCGGGTCGACGGTATGGCACCTATCCTGTTGAGCGTGGGCCTTCCCAACAGGATGTTGTATGCTGAAGGAGCGTTTACAACGAGGTATTTGATTTTCTCCGTTCTTGAACCCGCCACATCTGTAAACGTTGTCCTCAATTCTATGTACCCCCTGACCTCCCCCTGGTCACCAGCGAACCCATACAAACACCCTCCATAGGGCCTCAACTGGTCAAGGGGCAGCTCCAACTGCGTGAAAGTCGGCCAAAACATCACATCTGCCGAGCTTCCTTGGTCCACCAGCACCCTGTGGACCTTTCTTCCTGTTGTTATCAGTGAAATTACTATGGGATCGTTGTCATGAGGCACAACATCCCGAAGATCTTGCTTGGTGAATGTAATATCCACTTCCGGCGAGTGGTCTTCAAACATATCTACCGTCATCACAGACCTCGCGTACCTCTTCCTCTGTGATGCGGTGCATCCACCTCCTGAGAAACCCCCTGCAATGGTGTGGATTTCTCCGTGCGTAGGCATCTCGTGCTGCTGAGCTTCAGCACCTGCTGGTTGGGAGCTCGACGCACCTCCCGTCCTTCTGTCCAGCAAATAGTCATTTAGGAACCCGCTCTTTACCAGATCGTCGAGCTGGTATCCCAATGCTAAGCACGAGTCCACTGTATGGCCAAAGCCCTGGTGAAACTCACACCAGGCGTCTGGCTTTGGTCCCAGCACCTTATCGCCCACCTTTTCTGGCGCCTTCAACCTAGCGGATATATTGGGAATGGCGATCAGATCCGCCAATCCCATGACAAACTTGTGCTTAGGCGGGCGATTGTATTCCCGGCGTGCTGGCTGCTGGCGTCCTTGGCCCCTGCCCTTGTTCTTCCTTGGATCATAAGGATGGTGAGTCCTCTGATCCCTTCTGGCCGCCGCTGTCTCCAGCACTCTCTGCGGCTGGATCCTGGTCTGGGTGCGTGGCCTAGTGGGGGCCACGTTTCCTCTCTTCTCGGCGACTTCGCTCTCGTCGGCGATGTGGGCCACCGCAAGTCGCCTGACCTCAGCAAACGTGGCGGGGTGTGCCCTGATCAACGCCTCGCAGAATGGTCCCGGCAGCACGCCTTTCTTAAATGCATAAACTAGCATTTCTTCATCCTTGGCCGACGATCTGACCATCTGCGCCCCAAAACGATTCAGGTAGTCCCCGAGGGACTCCCCCTGATACTGCCTTATATCAAACAGGTCGTAAGACACCCTGGGCGGTGCCTTATTCACGATGTACTGCTCGACGAAAATCTTCGAGAACTGTTGAAAGCTGGTTATGTGATCGTTAGGCAGGCTCACAAACCATTCCAGCGCCGTTCCCTGGAGCGTGCTCACAAACATCTTGCAATACACGGCGTCTGATCCCCCTGACAGCATCATCTGCGTATGGAATGTGGTGAGATGAGCTTCAGGATCCTCCACGCCGGTGAAAATAGCCTTAACCGGAACCACGCTCACAGGAATAGGCGTGTCAGTAATCGCCTGATCGAAAGGCATAGGAAAAACACGAGGTGGCGACGTCGGCGCGACCTCTTCAGCAACAGAACGCCCTTGCTGCTCCTGAAGAGCTTGACGCAGCTCCTCAGTCACCTTGCTAAGCTCGTCATTCCTGGCCCGAGAGGCGGCCAGGTCCTCGTGCATTCTCGCCTGTTCTATGCGCGAGGCTTCCACAGTTGCCTGCAACGAGCGCATGATCTCTACCATCTGCGCCATGGTCATGGCGGCGGCGCCTTCAGCAGCGACGGGCGCAACTGGACTTGAACGATTGCTTCTCATTTTTCTCATGAAACTTAGCGAATCACAGAATGCCGCGAACAACACTTACTTCAGCTACGATCGATTCAACGATCAATCGGAAAAAACTGTGCGAAACTCCGCAAGAAAACTCAAGAACACCGCAAACCTTCAAAGAAACCTGCGACTCCACCAGAAACCACCGCTTTCCCCACGGATAACCAGACGAGCGAAAGAACTCAAACTCCACCGAACAAATCACGCGTAAACAGCAGAAAACCTCACTTCACCGGTCAAAAATCCAAACGAACGGTATAAAACGCGAAATCACCGAACAACTCTCAAGCGAACAGCGAACGATGGTTGCACCAGCACACAACCACGCAGAAAACTACGAAAACATCCAAGAACTCACGCTGTGGATGGGAGCAAGTTTTACACGGCCCCACGGTGGGCGCCTGATGATCCTGCCTGTTGACCAGAACGCTGGAACCTGCCTCATCAAAGGATCGACGTGTGCACCGCTTCAAACCTCCGTCCTTCTTCGAGATCCACCTCAAGAACCTGCAAAAGAACAGAGCGGCTCCGCTGCGGCCGATCGCACTCCAACGCCCAAGTCAGTGACCAAACCACCAAATACTAAGAGCAAGAACACTCAAGAAATCTCGAGGAACCGTGCAATGCTCTCTCTCACAGTAAGCTCTAGAACTCGCAAGCGTAAAGAGTATAATCTGAACGTGCGTACCTCAGAAAGTTCGTTGAGAACTCTTATATACCTGGTCACTTTTTCTCTCCTGGCAGTTACAGACCTGGACACGTGGCTTGCATCCAGTCGTACACGTGCCATCATCTGGAGCCTCCTTGACTTGGGCGTTGCTTCTGACTCTGTTTTTGGCTAAGTTACTTATGCATGGTACTGCCCAGTGCATAGCTAACTTGGGAGCGCGATCTCTACTGGAATTGGCGAGTTAGGGTGCTCTCGTACACCTTCCCTGTGGTCTCGCCGGCCGCCTTCATAATCTGCACCACCTTCATTTTCGGCGATGTGCTTGTTCTGGCGATCTCCAATCATTTGGTCGCCTGAGTTTACCATCTGGCGACTTCATCTTCAACTGGGCGATCGCCTGGTATGCTGGAGATCGGAGTACGCCAACTTAATAACTGGCGATTACACGAATCCCCCGACTTCCTTCCCTTCTGCAACTCTGGCGCCTTGTCAACACGCCTACACTGTGGCTTGGTGCCACGTCATCACTTTCGACTACCAGGGCGGTACAATATAAGACAACTCACTCAAGGATTAGCATAAGGAGTAACTAGTAATAAAAATATATTAAAAGAGTCTCATAAATATTAATTCCTGACATATTTACTGATCCGGTCGGTCATCGGTAGTCGGTGACATCAACAAAGGATAGCCACGTGGACCGTTCTTAGTGGAACACGTGGGCCAGAGAAGCAGATGTGTCATTGAGAGAGTCACCCAGGGTGGTGATCGGTGATCAGGGGGTGGTGGTCAGAGAGGATGCGCGATCAGCGCCTAGATAAGCGCCTGGAAGCAGAAGGTGTGGCCCTATGGTGCACCGATCGATCATCTGGTGTGAGCGATGGTCATCGGGTTTTCGTGTTGCACGCAGTTAAGCTGGAAACAAAGGACGTTTCCCAGCGAGAGCGTTGCATGCGAGCCTGGCGTGACAGGGTATCCGAGAAAGGAGAAGTTATGAGCTTTGTGGTGACATGCACGAGAGTGGCCTAAGAGAGCTAGTAAGCCAGTCGGTGATTGGTGCTTCTTAACCCATGACTTGCATGGTACAAAGCAGAGGTGATCGTTCACACGGTAGGTAATGCCTAGTGCGTGCGCTTAGCCAAGCCACACTTGGTTTTCACACCGAGGTTGCACGAGCTACCTAGTGGAAGAAACACGCTAAGTTACTTCATGCATGGATAACTTAGGCGCGCAACAGAGTATATAAAGGGCATTCCGCGCTCATGCAGAGGGAGGTAAGATTCATTCTTGCAAGTTACTAGTTTACACACACACAGAGTGCACACGAGTCTCGCAGAGATTCTTAGTTCTTTGGTGGTTTTGTAAGGCTGACTTGAGCGTCAGAGTGCAATCGGCCGCTGGAGGCGCCGTTTGGTGTGTTTCGCAGGTTTGCTTGGAGTTCTTGTGGAGTTCCTGAAGCGTTCTTGCACTTGTCGCGGTTGAGGAGGTGGAAGATAGAGTTTGACGTGGCGAATCCTTCGACGTTCGAATCCCCTGCAAGATCATTTACAAAATCTCCTTATCATTATGAGAAAATGTTATAAAGCAATTAATATTTCAAATCTATTCCTAACATTCAAATATGTAAGGCATTATCATTTAGGTCAGATTCTAGACTCTCTGGTCAAATCTAAGGATCAAAACCATGAATAATTCAAGCTTTGAGAATAAAATGATAATATAAATCATCAATCAAGAAATAAAATATTATAGATAAATATAACCTCAATACATAAGAGTTTGAATAGATTACTCCCAATCCCAAAGGGAAGAATTAGCCACTCATGTTGGCCATTACAAGCATGAAAAGCAGGAAAAGAAGATCCAAGATGTTTCTCCTTGATGGCTACCTTATTTAGGGTTTTCTATTTGTTTCTATTCTCCAAATGATGTCTAGGGTTATGCCTCACGCCTTATATTTAACCTAGTTGGGCTTGGACTAAGTGACATCTCGCTTAAGCGAGTTATTACTTGTTTGAGTGAGTTTGACGAGAAAAAACCCAACTTCACTAGAGTGAACTCGCTTGGGTGAGCCTTGGACGAGTCTTGAGCGAGTTTCCAATGTTCCAACTTTCCCTTTTCATTTTGTCCGTTCGCCTTTAGTTCTTTCATCTCCATTTTACCCTAAAATCCCGAAATTAACACAAATTTTAGAATAAATTGTTCTCATTCAACTTATAATCACAAAATATGTAAAGATGTTTAAATTTCTAAATTAAGGGTTGAATTTTAATTATTTTATCAATAAAAATCCATAAGTGTCTATCTTTTAATATGAAATATTATTGAAATATGATACTTATCATCAATGTATTTTAATTTATTTTGCTAACTAGTTTTTGCATGTGTTAAGAATGACAACTAGACTCCCTAAACCTTATACTTCTATCCATCCTCCTTAAAGTATTCCCCAAATAATCAGGACTATGAAGATGATAACCACAACTCTTCAACAACAAAATGTCACCATGACAAATCAATATCATGCAACCCTACATCAAATGGAGACTAGTAGTAAAGGTTACCAAGACAACCCAACAATCTACATCAGTTTGAGTTTATTAAGTTTATAAGGCATAATCCTTCTAAATTTAGTGGAAAGTCAAAACTTAAGTTTTCATATAAATGGGTTAGAAAAGTTGAGAAGATTTTCAAAGTCATAGTTTGTCTAAAAGAGAAGAAGATTTCACATGATATCCATAAGTTATAAGTTATTAGGTGAAACTAAAATTTGGTGGATGGACATAAGGTAGGTGATGAACACCAAAAAGTGAGATATTGGTTTGGAAAACTTCAAAAGAAGATTTATATTGAAGTATTTTTTTGCCAGAATTAGATATGATAAAAAAAACTAGACTTTACAAGGTTGGAGAAAGGAACTTATCAATGCATGGTATGCAATTAGGTTTTAATATTTAACTCAATTCTATTCTTGTACAATCTCTAAAGTTTAGAGATGCAAAAAGTTTGTTCAAAAGTGGAGACATGGAATCAAATGAATGATACATTAGTACAAAGAGATACATTGACGGCGGTTAAAAAGTACATACAAAAACAATTTTGAAACCGTCATTATGAAGTAGTCCTTTTTAATGACGGTTGAGAAACCGTCATTAAAAATGTGATATAACGACGATCCCTTAACCGACGTTATAAATAGCTACTAAATAAATATTTTTTTAAGAAAATAATACTTTTAAGTATGTCTCTTTTTTAAAGAGAACATGATTTTTAAAGACTGTTCCACATGGAACCGTCGTTATATATGTTTTTTTTAAGAAAATATTTTTTATTTATACACCTCAAATCTGCATAAAATATCCAATTTTCAGAAAATCAAAACATTTAAAATCATAAGTTAAATGTGGAAAATACATACAACAAATTATAACATTCTACAAATAGTTTTGTTAATATATGAAAAAGTTCTATGTCATTATAATAATTTATCTATTCTAAGGTGTTATACATGGTTACAAAATACTTTGATCATGTTGTTCTCACGTACTCCAATGCTTCCGAACCTAGCGACTGTTGGTTGTTGAAAAACTATGACATTTGAAATTTTTTGAATTAGTGCATGAATAATAAACTCCGAATTTCAAAGTGTTTTTTGAATTGAGGTATTACCTGATCTCAACCTCTATCAATTGCAGCTTGCATAATAGTCGACATCCACTGCATAACATTATAACCGCGCTCATAACTTCTGGATTGCCTGTTGGACTGCATGTGAAAATAAATGTATTAAATGAATGATTGAGACACATTAAATTGATTGAACAAATATACTTTAAATACCTTAAGGTATATCCAAGTGAGTCTTTATGCGTTTGCACTTCCCCTCCCACTTAACATGTTATATCCAGAGTATGCACTAAAATAATAAGATTTCATGTTAGATTACATAACATTATATAATGTATAAGTAATAATAAATGTTAAATGAAATTTTCGTACCCATCTATAATGTGTTTAAAATAGATAGGGTTTTTTTTTATGCAAAAAGTAAAACCATGCAGTAGTATGATCTTGAAAAAAATATGATCAATAGTTGTCAATGACACCTATATAACAAATCAGTTAGTTTCTCTTATTTGAATAATTTAGTATAACTTATTTAATAAATAAGAAATTACTCATGGATGTACGGAGCAAAATAAATTCGTTTTCCTCCATTTTTTAAGGCAGTGGTGATGTATGTTTGTGTTTCTGACTTCTTGTTTTCAATTAATTGAATGACTTGAGGGTTTAAAAACCCATTTACATATCATGTTTCCCCTCATCAAAGCATAATCCACAAATATACTTAAATTTCAATAAGTTAGTACTAATATATTAAATAAATCAAAAGTATAAGGATTTTAATATTTGAACTTACATCATCCATAATTACAGAACTGTTATATTAATCTCTTGATTTCTGGATGCAAAGTCCCACAAATCAGACATGTGAAAGTACAACGATACATCACTATGCCTTCCAAAAACATTGGCATCCCATGGAACCTCTACGAAGGTTGTATTTAAAGCTGTAGCAATTTCCACCAATGCCTCCACAGGATCATTAATGGAGAATTTTGTCTTCTTTCGCAGAGGCAGATTTGTCTTAGGTTCCTGCTACTTATCAACAAACAAATAAATACTTAAATTAGTTAGAATGTAATATATATATATATATAATATAATCCTATTAGTGTTAGTGCAAAGATATACCGTAGAGTCTATAGGTCTAACGAGATGTCTAGGTTAAGCAACGAAAGTATGTAATGCCTCTGTTATAATTGTCACCTCTGATGTCGGCACAAGAACTGCAACATCACCATAAAGGACCTTATCCACCATGACCTTTATGAAATTAGAAGGAAGAGGCACATTATGTAACATTGTGACCCTTTCATAACACTTATCCAGGGTAACGAATCGGGTCAAGGAATTATACTCAACAAATAAATCGCATTGGCTAGTTGAGCCAAAGTCATCTCCCGATAGATCAACCGCTGAACAAGTCTTTAGTGCTGACTTTCTTAACTGGAGGCGGAGGTGGTTCATCTTCTAGCACAGTAGGTGCTTTCTGCGAGAGTCCTAAACCCTCCCACCGCTTTTCAAACTCCCTTTCCATCTGCTTATTAAACTCCTCCATTAAACTTTCTCTAAGCTCTTGATTTACCTCAAACTTTATTTGTTCACCTAACTATAGTAAATACTTCTGACTAGGTTGATTGGACGATTGTTCCTTGCTATGTGATGAAGGTCAAAGTATCACCAAATTCCAACCCCAAATCCAGCTACATGAGCACGTCCAGGGTGCTCTGGTAGTCCGAGAGCAACATTAAGAATATCTTCGCAACCACATGGATTAAAAGTCCCCTGTGTTGATTGCTCAGCAAGAGAATCCTAAAACAATTGAAAAGAAATTGTAAAACTTCAACACATTGAATTTAAAATAAAACATAGAAAACATATTTCTTACAATTCGTTCACCTGTTTGTTCTGTAGACTTAGAACTCCATGTCCCTGATGGCTTTATACGGGCACCCTTCCACATCTTATGTCGGGGTGGTGGGGATGGAGGACTCAAAGAATCCTCACTATTCATTTTCTCAATGGAAGTAGATTGTGCTTTAATCTTTTCTTCAAGCATCTCCTGCTCTAACAACTTATAACCACCACGGGATAATAAGTGTGGGGTATCATTATGTGCCTCATTGTCTTTTGCTTTCTTCGGATTGAACAAAGTATAAAAGAACTTTATATTGAACAAAGTAAAAACAATTACATACCAGAATATCTTGCCAAATCATGTTTCTTTTGTGCTCGGTCACGCGATCCCAGGACTCAGTTAAGATAGAGATCCTTTCACGAAAAAGTACTTCGAGATAACTGCTAAATTTCTTTGCATATGGCCCAGTGGCCACACTAGTGTTGACATCAATAGACAATGGTATTTTGTCATCTTTATTTATCTTCTTAAACATATTCTTTAATCTTGCAGGTCCTCTACCAGTTTTTGACGAGAAACTTTATCATATGCCATGTTCCTGTTATCAAACAAATATGATAAGCATCAAGAATATGAAATATAATAAAAATTATATATTGTAAAACTAAACATGAATCACATGCACATACAAATATATATTCTTTCGTCATGATCATTTCGAGTTGCATGTACAACATCAACAACATCCTCGTACTTTTTATTGATGGTCGTTCTTGTAAGTGATTCAATCTCACAAATGTCATTGTTTGTATCTTCTGGGTCATTATGTTCTTTTTTTCCATGTAGCACAACAAACCAGTGTTTAGACGTAGGATCTTGGATATAGAAAACTTGGGAAGCTTGATGGGCCATTATGAATGGTTCGTCATGATAAACTATCTTTCGAAAGTCAATCAAAGTCATTCATGATTCATCAACTTTGACACCAGTTTTATTGTCAACTCACTTGCATTTGAAAACAGGTACAGTAAATTTGGTATAATTAACTTCCTAAATCTCTACTATGACACAATAATAAGGCATTGATCCCACAACAAGATTTTAATCATTTGCAGTTGAAAACTGCATAGACTCTGCCTCCAAGGTGACTCCTCTATTTTGCACTGTACTCCTATCATCTCAAGACTTTGTGAAAAACAAACAACCATGACATGAAAGTTAATGTTTCAGATGCTGATGGATCATTCATGATTTGTTGCTTAAACAATGACATGAAAGTTTTGTTATGCTCAATTAACACCCATTTTTCTGATTGTCTGGGATTTTTGTATTTGACAATGTCTTTGTGTGTATCTAAGTATGATAATACCTCATCAGTGTTAATTAGGATATACAAGTGTGCTTGCAGAACCTCTTCTCTAGATTTGCTTATGACATGTACACCTTTTGAAGATTTACTTATCAATCTACGAGGGTGCCAACATTTTTCAGGAACTCCTATAGATCTAGCTTTTGACAAGTACTCTCAATAGATTCTTCTGAAATGTATCTTTCAATAATGGAAGCTTCTGGATGACATTGATTCTTTACATATCCCTTCAAAATCTTCATGTATCGTTCAAGTGGATACATCCATCAAATATAAATTGGCCCACACAATCTGATTTCTCTTACAAGATGAACAACTAAGTGTACCATGATATCAAAAAAAGACGGAGGAAAAAACATCTCAAGTTGACACAAGATAACAATTATTTCTTCTTCAAGTCCATCCAACTTCTGAGAGTCAATCTCTTTACTACATATGGAATTGAAAAATGAACATAGTTGAGTGATTGTATGCCTAACATTTTTTGGTAAGATTCCACGAATAGCCACCGGTAGTAATTGTTGCATTAGAACGTGACAATCTTGAGACTTTAAGCCAATTAGTTTCAAATCATTCATAGATACAAGACTCTTCACATTTGAAGAGTAGCCTTGTGGTACTTTAACATCTTTAAGACATTCACAAAAACTTGTTTTCTCTTTCTTTGACAAAGTGTAACACGTCGCAGGCAAGTATGTACGCTTACCAATTTCTCTCGTGGTGCCAATTCCTCTCGTATATTCATCTCAATCAAATCTAGACGTGCATTCACACCATCCTTTGTTTTTCCTTTAATGTTCAGAAGTGTTCCTATTAGACTGTCACACAAATTCTTTTCTATGTGTATTACATCTATACAGTGTCTGACATCTAACTTACACCAATACATAAGATAAAAAAAGATTGATCTCTTCTTCCATATTTCACTCACAGGTTGCTTCTTCTTCATTTTTCCAAAAGTCACATTAACATTTTCTTTTATCTTTTCATAAATTTCAATAATACTTAAGGGAGTGGGACAAATATCATGTTCTTGGTATCCGTTAAAAGCTTTTTTCAATCTACGATACGAATGGTATTTCTTTAGAAATCTACGATGCCCAAGATACCCGGTTTTTCTTCCGTGTTTCAAGTGCTCATAAGATGTCTTGTCTTCACATATTGGACATGCTCTATGGCCTTTCACACTATAACCTGACAAGTTCCCATATGCAGGGAAGTCATTGATAGTAAAAAATAACATTGCATGCAATCGAAAAGATTCATTCTTAAACGCGTCAAACACATCAACCCCTTCATTCCACAATAACTTCAAATATTCAATCAATGGATTAAGATAAACATCTATGTCATTTCCAGGTTATTTTGGAACAGAGATCATCATAGATAAATCATGTATTTGTGCTTCATACACAAAGCAGAAGGTAAGCTGTAAATCACTAACAAAACGGGCCATGAGCTATGATTGCTACTTAAATTTCCAAAGGGATTCATTCCATCAGTTGCCAATCCAAGTATTAAGTTTCTTGATTCTTTTCCAAATTCTGGAAATTCTTTATCAATCTTCTTCCACTGTAAAGAATCAGCTGGATGACGAAGTAGTCCATCACATTTTCTATTATCTGCATGCCTCCTAAGGTTTTTAGCATCATCTGTATTTGCAAAAATATTCTTAAGCCTTGGAATTATTGGAAGATACCAAACAACCTTAGCAGGAGGACCTTCCTTTGTGAATTCATCAATTTCATCATTCTGACCAACTTTAACCTTATAACGTGACAAACCACACCTGGGGCATCTTTTTAAATATTCATGCTCATTTTGTATAAAATATAATCGTTAGGACATGAATGTATTTTTTTATACTCCATACCCATCGAACAAAGTATTTTGTTTGTCGGGTAAGGTATTTCCTTCTGGAAGCATGTCCTTAAGCAATTGGAGCAATTATGTGGCCCATTCATCCATTGCCTTCAAATTCATCAACCTTAACATTGCTGATAATCGTGTGAAGTTAGTTGAACCAGGATAGAAAGGAGTCTCTGCATCATTAGACATATTTTTGAAAACTACATTAGCAAAAGATTCTACTCCCACATCAAGAATCATTTCTTCTAATCTATCATTCACTGAGAAATCAACTTCCTCCGAATCTCCGTGCACAGTTGGCAAGTCTAACAATTCACCATGCCAGGTGCATGTTGTATAATTTTTCAAAAATCCATCACACAAAAGATGTTCTCTAAATTCGGAAACACTTAATATCCTTCCATTCAAACAATTGACACAAGGACACCTTATTCTCCATTATGATTACTAATGGCATTATGTTGCGCAAACTGTAAGAATTTTTGACCCCTTTTTCGTAAGTGTTCTTGCCGGTTGACCAGGTCGTCGTCTGGGAACAAATTGTGACTCCGTCTGCCTCTACTGGGATTTGCTCTTTCCTTTCGGTGTTGGAACGCAACTCCGTTTGAAACAGAGGGGGCCCTACTTGTTGATTGCACTCCGACGATCAAGTTAGTACAGGGCTTATAGAAACAATGAGTAAGTAATCAAGTAGTTTTAGTCTTAGAAACGGTGTACCTTTACCAGGGATCTGAAGTCCCTTTTATAGACTACTTTTAGGTTACTTCTTGTAACAACCCTTCTCTCACAAGAACCTTATCTCGAGTGAAAGTAGGTTTGATGGGAGGAGAGTCTGTTACAATGCGCACAATCTTAGTATGACAACCGCCATAATCTTTCCTCCTTGGAGTGCATAATCTTATCAGCATGGTCCCTAGGCTACCAACTCATGTACCAACATCAGGGGGCCCATCTGTCCACTGGAGGTGTACATGCCTTTACATATCATGCTTGCAAGTTATCTGCAAAACGCTTGCGCTATTTGAATTTGGCGTTTTTAGAGAATATTTTACTTGTGCTTGACCCAAATGTACTAAACACACCACTCACAATTTTTCGTTGACCATGCCTCATACACATTGAGTATATGAATGAACCTCAGCGCACACATACTTGAGACCCACTTTCGTGGCCCATTATCACGACCAGACCACCGAGTTGACCTGCTTGACGCAAATGTTGATGTCCGATCACCGAGCACTGAGCCCGACGCTCTGGTCCAATACAGTAAGCATCACTTATCCTTGGTGTATTAATCCAACTCCGATCCATAGAATTGGTAAACTAAGAAAATCTAAATCAAAATTAGCAAAAGTCAAACGCCCCCGGACTCAGAATCAACGTATTCCATATAATCAAATGTACTATCTAATTCATTATTTCCGAAGGTTGAACACCTTCGGACTCAGAATCAGTACGTTCAATCTAATTATTAAAAACTAAATCAACATTGCCGAAGGTCAGACACCTTCAGACTCAGAATCAGTACATTCAATATGTAAAAACAACATCTAATCATTAAAAACTAAATCAAAATTGTCGAAGGTCAGACATCTCCAGACTCAAAATCGGAACATTCAATGCATTTAAACAATATATAAAAACATATCTAATAATTATTAAATAACAAAATATATACAAAATAAAATTTAATATATTATTAAATAAAAAAAAACACTAACCTGAAAATGGAGCGAAACAAAACTGGCAGAGAAGTTGGCGCCTTTCAACGGAAATGTGGGAATGTTGGCGCAGAGGCTTACGGGGCAATGACAAGGCAAAAAAGCAGCATAGGAAGAAGGGGAAGTTGGCGTTACTTGTGGACACGGTGAAACGGTGATGGGGTGCATGCCAGTGCTGACAGAGGCGTGCGCACGAGCGGTGGCTGGGAGTTCACTAAGACAGAGGCGCACGCGGTGAGTTGGCACAACACGATGGGCGCACGCGTGTGGTGACAAAGGCGTGCGCGCGAGTGTGGCTGGGAGTTCACTGAGACAGAGGCACGTGCAGTGACGGGGCGTGCGACGATGGAGGCGCGCACGGGGACGAGGCATGACTTGGTTGCCGGTTGACTCTAACAACAGCCCCAGGCCTCGCCTGTCTCCTCATTTAGTCAAACTTCCTTGGGTTGAAGAACGCCTTTCCTGCAAAGACAAAGGGGCGCCCTAACGACCGTTTGCACTCCGACGCTCAAGTCAGTAAGGGCTAAAGAAACAATAATGTGTGTAAAGCAGTTTCAGTCTTAGAAACGGCGTACCTTTTCTAGGGTTCTTACCACCCTTTATATAGGTTATATCTAGTGTTACTTCTGTTTTGTTCCCATGTCGATTAGTGGGTTTAGGGTTCCTGGAAGATTGTCCTTGCGCCGCTATTACACAATCTTAGCGTAATCTGGCACATAGGAGGACTTCCCTTTTCTGGAGTGCATAAACCTAACAGCGTAGTCGCCAGGGTAGGTACCTACTCAAATACTAGCGCTACGACATCATCTGTTATGTAGGTGTCCTAAGTTTTCACGTGTCATGCATGCAGTCTTTCCTTGGAAACCCTAACCCTAACGGGCCTTAGCATGTCCAAGGAACACTTGTTTGTGTCATACCCGAATGTACCATACAAACCCCATGCATGATCCTCTCGTGAGTTAGGTCTTTTTGGTATCTGGGTGTTCACTCATACTGTTTGTGGGGCCCAGCTTACGTGACCCACCTTTACTATCAAACCACAAATGTCTGATGTCTTTCTATGGCCCGATGACCGATGTCTTTCTCTGGTACTGATGACCGAGGTCTTGGCCAGTACACAAGCTCCCCAGGCTCGAACTGCATCGAAGTGATATCTTACCATACTTTTTTATCAGCGTACACGTGGCAAGATCAATGGCTAAGGCTCGTTGCCGCATGCGCTTCTTCGTATATGTTAAACTCTTCAAACCCCTACGCTCCTTCACTATTTCATTACTTCACTTAGCATTTCTCAAGCATTTCTTACTCTGGAAACGCTATCTCTTCTTCTTCGAACACTTCAACCTTCGAACCCTAACTTATTCAAAGGTATGCTTTTTACTCCACGATTGCCCTTACTTTATGATTTCGATGTTCATAGCATGCTATAACTGTTCTGGGACTATTTATATTTTCGCACTTTTTGATTTATGTTATTCATTTTTGTGTCTCTGTTTTTCTGGTTTTCCTGAGTCGTGCCATTTTCCTCCTCTAAACCTTTATTTTTTCTTCTTTTTTCTCCTGTACTGACCAAAACTACACCTGTACTAACAAGACCTCAGTCATCGGCGCCAGAGAAAGACATCGGTCATCGGTGGCAAAGAAAGACATTGGACCTCGGTGGTCCAACAGTAATAATGGGCCACGTAAGCTGGGCCCCGCAAATAGTATGAGTTAACACCCATATACCAAAAAGGACCTAAGTCATGAGAGGATCATGCATGGGGTGTGTATGGTACATTCGGGTACGGCACAAGCAAGTGTTCCTTGGAGGCACTAAGGCCCGTTAGGGTTAGGGTTTCTAGGGAAAGACTGCATGCATGGCACGTGAATACTTAGGGCACCCACAGAACAGATGATGTCGCAACGTTGGTACATGAGTAGGTACCTTGGTGGCTACGTTGTTAGGTCTTTGCATTCCTGAAAAGGGAAGTCCTATGTGCCAAATTACATTAAGATTGTGTAATAGCAGCGCAAGGACATTCTCCCAGGAACCCTAAGCCCACTAAGAGACGTGGGAGCATATCACATAAGTAACCCTTGATACAACCTATAAAGAGTAGGGATGGCAAAGCGGGGCGGGCCATGCGGCCCGGCCCGCGGCCCGCAGGTAAAAAACGCGAGGCGGGCTAACCTTTTCAACCCGCTAACCCGCAAGAAAAAAAATGTCATTTTTTAATGTGTGCAGATGACGGAGAAGATTATAATTATGAAAAAATGAATGAAAGTTCTTCTAAGGCGACATGCAATGTTATTGAAATGGAAGAATGTCAATAATGTTTATGTTTAATGTTTTTTAATTAATGTTTATGTTTATGTTTAATGTTTTGGAATTAGGTATGTTTAATATTTTGGAAGTGGAAGAATAGTGATATTTGATATTTATCTTAATGTTTAATTTTTTGATGTTTGACTATGTTTGAAAAGGAAGAAAAAAAAATTGGATTTGATAGGAACAAATATATAGGTGTAATTTGACAATTTTTTAAGAACAAAATGTAAAAAAAATAATATTTATTTTAAAAAGAAAAACTGCGGACTGCCCCGCAAACCCGCGGGCTAGCTCTTATGCGGGGCGGGTCGGGAATTCTAACCCGCAATAACTTTGTGGGGCGGGCCAACCCGCCCCGCATTTTTGCGGGCCAAGTGCAGGGCTGGCCTATGCGGGGCGGGCTGCCCCGCTTTGCCACCCCTAATAAAGAGGGTGGTAAGAACCCTAGCAAGGTATGACGTTGCTAAGACTGAAATTGCTTTATATACAATACTATTTCTTTAGCCTTTACTAACTTGAGCGTCGAAGTGCAAACAACTATAAATGCGCCCTTTGTCTTTGCAGGAAAGCGTTCTTCAACCCAAGGAAGTTTGACTGAAGGAGGAGACAGGCGGGGCCTGAGGCTGTCGTTCGAGTCAACCGGCGAGAACAATACCAAACCCTCCACCTTCCATCGACTACAAATCACTCTATCACTGGGCTCCCGATACCTTCTGGCTGAAACTTATTAAATAAACACCTTTAAGGACATTGATGCGTACAAGAAAAGCGAGTCTGACAAGAAGTTCCACGTCTTCGGGAGCGAGCATGATGTTTATGTGAAGGTTATGCCCTGTAAGGAGGGTAAACCCGTGTGTGTCGACAACCGCGCGACCCCCGAAAAACCCTTCTTCTTCATGTATGCCACCTCCTTTAAGCGGCTCAAACTTTGCCTTCCTTTCACGGGATCCAAGCATGCTCTCGTAACTGAGGTCAACATGGCCCCTGCCCAACTGCACCCCAACAACTGGGCCTTTGTATAGGCCTTCGCCATCCTTTGTAACCACCTTGGCCATACGCCATTTGTGGACGTCTTCCTCTACTTCTTCAAGGCGAAGAACCTTAGGAAGAAGTTGTGGATGAGCTTCAATGGGGTGGTAGGGAGAGTTCTCCTGACCCTCTTCCAACAGTCTTATAAGGGCTTCAAAGGGAAGTTCTTTAAGATATGCTGCAACAAGCATGATCCTACTTTGCTGTATGGGTTCCCACTCTACTGGGTGGAGAAACCAGGGCTCAAGAAGCCTAGGAGCCTTGAGGACTTGGCCCCGCAAGACCGAGAGATATGCAAGTTTTTCTCCAATTCGGGGGCGGTGTTTAACACTGTGGAGCTGATCAATCTCGAGTACAACCCCAAGGCTCTCAAGGGCTACATTGGTACCTTTTCTGTTTCTGCTTCATACTTGTCGCTACTTGCATACTGTGTTGGTTTAGCTTCTTATGCATTGTTGTTTTCTTGTGCAGGCATGGTGCTCAATGCTGAAAAGAGGAGGCAACTTGCTGAGATAGCCCTCAAACGCAAAGTTGCCCCTGACCCATCTAATGCCGATGCCTCGACTCTTGTTGATGCTCCTCCTGCTGCTACCACTGCCCAAGCCCTTCTGCTTTAGCCCATATGGATCATAGGCAGAAGGGGGTAGTGGAGGCAACTGCCTCTGAGGACGAGGACACCTGTTTTGGCCCCGTCTTCAAGAGGAAACGGACGCGGGGGGGAGGGGAGAGTGCCCCTAGAAGTGATCCTGGCTCACCTCCTACTGCGGAACTGCTTGCCTTCCTCCAATAGGCCCTTAAATCCTTCCACGACCGGGAGATGGTGGAGCCTGGGCGAAGACCCCTGTAAGGGCGTGAAACTAAGGGCCTTGGGGAATTCCTCGTCGCATCCAGTCTTGCCATGACCAAGGTGCAAGAATTGCATACTGGGATGCATGAGTTGAGGGAGGCAACAAGTCAAGACGCACTCCAGATCAAAAAGCTCAAATAATGGGAGACCGCACTATATCTCGAGGTGACAGACCTTCGCCAAACCAAAAAGGAGACCAAGAGGCTTTTCTTCAAGAAGTCCCAGGAGGCCCTAAGTTCTCATTTGAAGGTCTTGTCTCTCCGAAATGAGGTCATCGACTTGCAGGAGAAAGTTGAGGCGTCCCAGGCTAAGATGGCAAGGCTGGAGGAAAGGGCGACCTAGCAGGAGGTGTGGCTTGGCCAGCTGGAGGGAGAGTTAGTCCGCAAGGACGAACTCTTCAATCAAACCAAGGAGGAGATCACCAATGATGCTGCTGATTCTTATGCGGCTGGGTTTGAGGATGCCAAGGCCCAGGTTGCCTGCGCGTATCCTGGGGTGGATCTCTCCCAAACCGGCTTATCAAAGAAGATCGTTGATGGGCGGCTGGTCGATGCCAAGGAGTGATTCCTTTCTTATTGTAATTTAACTGCTTGACGAACATATTGATAACTTGTATATATAGATTACTTATATTTACGAAATCTGCTTCCTATCTGATCTCGTTCCCCTCGTCATTGTTAACTGCTTCGCTTGACTTGCTTAAACTAATAACGCCTTCAGGGTATTTCTGCCTTAGGTAGCACGTTTAATCAATGCCTTTAGGGTCTTTCTGTCTTAGGTAGCACGCTTCCTTACCGCTTGTTGACTTTAGTCTTATCGTCTTAGGGTAGAGGCAATGCTTACCCAAGCTCTTACTTCGCCCTATCCTTTGCCAAACAAAGGTAAGGGAGATGCTGCTCTTCAACCTTGACTCATAAGGTCAAGGGAGATCTTCAACTAGGCACCGGCCACTCTCTACATTGCCTTACAAGACGAGGGAGATTTTCACTTAGCTAGGCTCGACCTTTCCATACAGGGATAAAAGAGACATGTGACTAGAACCCAATCTAGCCTTGCCTTACAATACAAGGAAGAGGTCTTTCTTTATGTCCATGCCCTAGCCGGAGAGAATTTTAACTGGCAATTGTTTTGTTATCGACCTTGGCGTTCCCACACAAGAGGGAGGCTCACTAAGAACCATGTTATTCCTAGTCTTGGTGTTCCTAACCCAAGGGAGATGCTCGTTTTAGTGACCTCGTCCTTGCCGTATAGAGGCAAGGGAGGGTTTCTCTGGTGAACCATACTGTTCTCAGCCTTCGTGAACTCACACAAGAGGGAGGCTCACTTAGGAACCATAGTATTCCCGATCTTGGTGTATCAAACCAAAGGAGAGGTTCGTTTTACTGACCTCGCCCCAACTGTACAAAGGTAGGGGAGGACTTTGATTGGTGAACCATACTATTCCCGATCTTGGCGTATCAAACCCAAGGGAGAAGTTCGTTTTACTGACCTCGCCCCAACTGTACAAAGGTAGGGGAGGATTTTGATTGGTGAACCGTACTGTTCTCGACCTTGGTGTTCTTACTCAAGAGGGAGGCTCACAAAGAACCATACTACTCCCAATCTTGAGGTTTCTAACCCAAAGGAGAGGTTCATTAACTGCACTCTACAAAATATTTCTCTTTAACTGGATTACTAAAATTTTATTGGGTGACCTCATTAAAAAACCCTTATAAGGGAAAAAGAATGTCCCCTAAAATTGTGTACAATGCAATAACTTAACTGCAATAAAACTTAAGGTTGGTTGCGTTCCATGTATGAGGGATTGCTCCACCTTCTAAACTCTTGAGCCTGTATGCTCCATTCCCAAGGGCCTCTGTCACACGGAAGGGACCAATCCACTTGGGAGACAACTTGTTTTCTAACTAGTATGGGTGGGCCTTTCGCATCACAAGGTTGGCGACCTGGAACTGCCGAGGTCTCAACTTAGAGTTGTACCTGTACTCCACCTTTCTCTTCAAGGCTTCTGCCTTGATCCTCGCTTCTTCCATGACTTCATCCAGTAGATCCAGGTTCACCTTTCTCTCTTCGTTAGATTCTTCAGCCACAAAGTTCTGAAAACGTGGTGAGATCTCCTGGATTTCTGCAGGAACCATCGTGTCTGAACCATATACCAAGCTAAAGGGCGTCTCTTTGGTAGTGGACTTGGGAGTGGTGTGGTAAGCCCACACAATTCTAGGAACTTCTTATGCCCATGTCCCATTGGCTTTCTCCAGCCTTCTTTTCTAACCTCTGAGCAGAACTCTGTTCGCAGACTTGACCTGCCCGTTCGTCTGGGGGTGTTCGATTGGTGCAAACAACTGCTTTATCCCCAGCTCTATGCACAACTTGCCCAATTGTTGGCTTGCAAACTAGGTGCCATTATCGGACAACAACTGCTTTGGGACCCCGAAGCGGAATACTATGTTCTTCCACACAAAGTGTTGGACCTTATGGGGTGTGATATGCGCTACTAGCTCAGCCTCTATCCACTTTGTGAAGTACTCAATGGCAACCACGGGGTACTTCATTTGCCGCACTGCTAAAGGGAACGGCCCCAGAATGTCGATTCCCCAGGTATGAAACGGCCATAGGCTACAGATCGATCTCAACTCTTATGGGGGCGCCTTGTGCCAGTTAGCATGTTGTTGGCACTGCTTGCATCGCTGTGCATACCTCGTTCAGTCTTCCCTCATGGTTGTCCGATAATACCCGGCACGGACACCCTTCGACGAGAGAGCTCGCCCACCGATGTGACTCCCGCATATCCCTTCGTGAAATTATGCCATAATGCATGTGCACTGCTTACCACTTACGTATATCAGGGTGGGGTGAGTAAACCCATGTCTAAACAAATCCTCGTCGATCAGGTTGTATTGGCTCAAATTCTTTTTGACTACTCTGGCCTCTATGGGTTCCAGCGGGAGTATCCCATCAACCAAGCAGCGTCGATAGGGCGTCATCTAGGTTTCGTCTCCATAAACCAGGAAAACTTGCTTTGACTCTTCCCCTGGTAAAGTGTATGAGCTTATTTTGGGTGTTTTCAGGGTTTCCTGAGCTAATGACCGATGACTTCTCTTAACACCCTCTGAGGTGCTTATCTGCTGGACTTCCGCTGTGTCGTCTGTGGATGTTCGAGGTGTCCTCAGGGTCTCCTGTATGATTGTCCTCTGTCTGCCCCCCTTGCCTGAACTGGTTAGCTTTGCTAGCAAGTCAACTCGGGCATTTTGTTCTCGAGGGACATGTACTAACTCGAACACCGTGAAAGTCTCCTTCAAAATTTGAAAATATTGTAGGTATGTGGCCATGTGGGGGTCCTTGGCTTGGTACTCTCCTGTAACCTACTTTGTTACCAACATGGAGTCACTCTTCGCCATCAAACTTTTCGCCCCCATCACTTTAGCTAGGAGCATTCCAACTATCAGGGCCTCATACTCTGCCTGGTTTTGTTGGCCTTGAAAGCAAACCACACGGCCTGCTCGATCAGCAACCCATTTGGTCCTTCCAAGATGACACTAGCCCCACTCCCCTATTGGTTTGAGGACCCATCTAAGGAGAGGACCCACCTGAAATCTGCTCCTTCTTGATGCGTGGCTGCTGAGGAGAGCTCTATCACGAAGTCAGCATAAACCTGGCCTTTGATAGGGCCTCTGGGTTCGTACTGCACATCGAACTCCGATAGTTCCACCGCCCAGTGCACCATTCATCCTGGCACATCAGGCTTCTGTAAGACCTTGCGAATGGACATGTCTGTCATCAAGATCATTGTGAAGCTCTGGAAGTAGTGGCGAAGTCTTCGCGCTGAAAACACTACTGCCAACGCTGCCTTCTCTATGGCCTGGTACCTCACCTCAGACCCTTGCAATAATTTACTTATGAAGTATATTGGTCTTGTACCTGATCCTGCTCCTGGCCTAGGATCGAATTGATCGCCCGATCTGTGATTGCGAAGTACAATCGAAGTGGGGTGCCTGTTTGTGGCTTGCACAATATTGGGAGGGTGGCTAAGTACTTCTTCAATTTGAGGACGAATCCTCACACTCCTTGGTCCAGATTAACCTGCTATTTCTCTTGAGGCATTCGAAATAGGGATGCCTCTTATCTCCCCCTATTGACACGAATCTGGACAGAGCGGCCATCCACCCTGTCAACTGCTGCACTTCCTTCACCGAGATCGAGCTTCGCATAACTATGATTGCAACACACTTCTCAGGGTTAGCCTCTAATGTGATTCCAATAGCAAGATATAGATGATTCTTTCACATTTTATGGAATCAACTTGAGTTGGAGATTGAATAGGCACTTTTATAGAGATGGATCAATGTTTTATGTTTCAAGAACTCACCAAGACTTGCACCAAACACCAAACTCACATGGAAGACCCATTTCTTGCCAATTGAACCGATTAAATTGAACAAGAAAGTAAATGAACCGATTGAAACTCTAAAGAAAGCAATTGAACCGGACAAAACATGAAAAGGAGCTACTGAACTGAATTAAAACAGTAAGAAATTGAAAAGAACCGAACAAAAGTGCAAGAAAAGGAAGATGAACCGAATAAAAGAAACTACACTTGTTTTAGAGTTCATATGGACATGGAAATGGAAGAACTAAATGGAGAAGAGAGGAAACTTATGTGGATGAAGAACTTGATTGATGAACACGCCACTTGAAGTGTGATTGCTCCAAGATAAGTGTGAATTGTCGCCACTTGAGGGAACCAAGGCTCTCAAGATGAGACTAGGAAGAGGAGAAATCAAATCTCACTCACTCAATCGCCAAATTCGGAGAGTTTCTTTACTACAAATTCCAAATCTGCATTATGAAGGACCTAAGCCCTTCTTTTATAGGAGCAAGGGCTGGTTATGAAGCTTACAAAACAAGCTAACCAAAAGTCCCTTGCATGCTACTCACTTCTAGCACCTAAAGTGAAGCATGAAGAGTCACCTTCTAGAAAATTCTAAACTAATGCCTAAAGATGCTTTTACAAAAGAGGTATCTAAGGTTTCCCTCTAAGCACCTTCCTAAAAACTATATATTTAAACATTCTACATTTTATAAAAGAAACTATAAAGAGAGATATTTATTTGAAGCCCATTCTTTGACGTCTTGTAGACTTCTTTGGCTTTAGGCTTGATCCTTACTTTATTTTATGTCTTCTTTTAATTTAGAGAAGACTAGAAGGAAGAACTTCAAATGTGAGGGTGGATGTCCTCTTCCTCCCTTAATAAAAGCCTCCTTTATTTGATTCTCATCATACGCCTCGAGTTGGAGAGAATTCGTCCACGAATTCTGAAACCCTACATATAACAAAGTCAGTTTAGTTTTACAATTAAAAGTGGAAGAAAAATGTAAACATGACTTATCATTTGTAAACAATGGGAGTTCAGAAAAGGAGGTTCTATAAATCGACCAAGTTGGAAAAATTTGTTTGGGAATGATGATATCTTTTGGAAAAAGACCTCTTAAATGGTGAAAACCATTAGGAGGTATGAAATCATCCCTAACACTTTTTAACCAAGATGGTGTTGAAATAGAAACCTTGGGTAATGAAAAAGATAAGGAAAGAAAACACCTTGGAGGTGAAAGGATAAGACTCATGTCAACTTGGCTTTCTTTGTCTTTTTCATTTTTACGTGAGGGAGGTGGGTGAGGTAGGTCTTGTTTTACCTTGTTTGTCATTAAGGTTTTTTGTGGACAATGAAGAACTATGTGCCCAAAACCTAAACATTTAAAACATTTTATATTGGAAGTTTTGGTAGGTGACTTAGGAGTAGAAGAATTTGTAGTAGAAACTTGTTTTGTAGACGTGATTTTCAAAAGATATAATTCCATCTTGATGGCTATGCGAAGCACTTGCTTCAAAGACGAGTACTCATTTAATTCTATAAATTCTCTAATATCTCTTCTTAAACCACGGACAAACCATTTTATCTTTGACTCTTCATTAGCATGCATATTCATTTTAGTCAAAGTTGTTTCAAAATCTTTAAAGTATTCATCTACCATCCTATGTCCTTGAGGAAGCCTTTGGAACTTCAACAAGTGTTCCTTCCTAGAAGGAGGAACAAACCTCGCGCGCATATACTCTTTCAAAGTATTCCAAGAAACCACGGTAGGTTTCTTGCGATACATAATGTCCATTACTGATCCTGCCTGTTGACCAAAACGCTGGAGCTTTGCCTCGTCAAACTTGGATCGACGTATGCGCCGTGTTTGCCTCCGTCCTTCACCGCGATCCACCTCAAGAACCTGCAAAAGACGAAACGGTGCCGCTGCGGCCGATCACACTCCAACGCCCAAGTCAGTGACTGAACCACCAATTACTCAAGAACTCTAAGGAACCGTGACCAGTTCTCTCTCAGTGTACTCAAGACTCGCAAGCGTAAAGAAACAATCTGAACGTGCGTACCTCAGAAGTTCGTTGAGAACTCTTATATACCTGGGCACTTTCTCTCTCCTGGCAGTTACACATCTGGACACGTGGCTCGCATCCAGCTGTACACGTGCCTTCATCTGGAGCATCCTTGACTTGGGCGCTACTTCTGACTCTTCTTTGGCTAAGTTACTTATGCATGGTATACTCAGTGCATAAATGCCTTGGAGCGCGATCTCTTATGGATGGCGAGTTCGGGTGCCTTCGTACACACCTTCCCTGTGGTCTCGCCGGCCGCCTTCATGATCTGCCCTACCTGCTTCACCGTGTAAGTGGGCTATCTCCCAAGCTCATCCTCTGGCCAACTGGGAAATGACCATCTGCCTTTATCTTCGGCGATGTCCTTGCTTCGGCGATCTCTAATCACTTGGTCGCCTGGATTCACATCTGGCGACTTCATCTTCAACTCGGTGACCGCCGGTTTTAGGTATGATGGAGATCGGAGCACGCCAACTTAATAACTGGCGACTACGCAAATCCCCCGACCTCCTTCCCTTCTGCTAACCAGGTGTCCCGTCCAACACGCCTATATAATAGCTCGACGCCACGTCATTACTCCCGACTACCAGGGCGGTACACAAGCCCCCAAGTCTTAAGCGAAGACTTGTCCAGCGAAAAGACTAAAGGAGTCTCGTCAATACCGATCTACGTGGCGCTGGCGCAGAATTCCAAACGGTTGTACTTTCTGCTTTCCTGACGCTCCACCAACCACTTTTCCAATCGCTCGACACGTGGCCTCATCAACGGTTGCCTTCAGTTGTCGTTTGCGCTTCCAAAACCCATTTGAAAAACCCTTAAACCCATTTCACTTCCATTGTTCCATCATCTCTTTGCTTTCTCAAACGCTCCAAGCTTCTTCTGCGAAAACTCACGACGCTCTTCATCCTCCTGAATCCTCAACTTCCTTCATCGTTCTTCCGATCATAAAAAGGTACTCCCTTTACTTCTTCTGCTGATTTTTCCTGCATTTTAACCGATTCGCATCATCCATTATCTGTCTGGTGCATACGCTGTGGGCTGTTTCTCCTATTTCTCCTTTCTCGTAACTTAGGGCTTCGTCTTCGTTACAACGAACCTTCGTTCGTTCGTTTCTCACCCTTCTTTCACGATCGAGTCAGCCTCTGCGAACCCTGCTCACCTTTCCTTTTCTTTCTCCTTTGCAGTTTCCGCGATGGCTCGCTCAAAGATCACCCCAAGTCCTCCTCCCTCGTCACGAAACCCTTCATCTCAAGCACACAATCCCCTACAAGCACCTGGTGCTTCTTCTTCCCAGGCTGAGAAGCCTGCAGCCCCTCGTCCTGACCTGGCTCAGGCTACGCCACCAGTTGCCGGAGGTGCCTCCGTTCCTTCCCCCGACTTCAAAAAGCTATACCCATGGGCCACCCCGACTTTGCTGAAGGAAACTTCCTCAGTAAATTCTGCTGGAATAGTTCTCCGATTGCAGAAAGGGGAGGACCCCCACCTGTCGTTCCACAAGGAGCATGACGACAAGATGATGGTGCTACCTTGCCCCCCCGACTTGCCAGAGTGCGCCGACGACAAAGGGAACAACGGCGGGTTGTTCTGCTTCGTATACACCACCCTGTTCAAGAAGGTGAAACTTAGGTTTCCCTTCACTCGTTTTGAAAGAGAGCTACTTACCGAGCTCGACATCGCCGCCGCCCAGCTCCATCCCAACAGCTGGGCATTCGTGCGGGCGTTCCACATCATGTGCGCACATCTGGGACTGCCAGCGTCAGTGGACGTTTTTCTCTTCTTGTTTGAAGCCAAGCATCCAGGAGATCGCCTCTGGGTGAGTCTGAATGGGATTTCTGGGAGGTCGATCTTCTCCATCTTCCAGCAATCCTACAAGGATTGGAAAGGAAAGTTTGTCCAAGTGCGCCCAAACGACAAGGACGCCTCGCTGCTCGATGGCTTCCCCTTGTATTAGGTAAACAAGGGGAATAAAGAGTCCAAGGGAAGCTTCAGGAGGCCAAGGAGCCTCGACAACATGGGAGCCTTGGACAAGGATCTGTGCCTCTTTTGGAAGAGCGTGGCAGACCTCAACATCACTTTCCTTACCACTGCGCTCATCTCCTTCGAGTTCTTCGAAGATCAACTCGAGGCTCGCATAGGTTAGCGCTTCAACATTTAAGTCTTTGCCTTGTGCTATCCCTCTGTTAACTGTTGCTGGGCGTCTTGTCTATTGTGCACAAGACTTTGGTTTTATTTTCTGCATCACTTATCTGCCTTTCTTGCATACTGACTTATGCGTTTTTCTTTCTCTCTGAGCTGACCCATGTTCCTTTGCATCATGCAGACCTCATGTTGGGCAAGGGAAAACTGGCTGAGTTGAGGGCACTCGCCCGAGCCCACGGGTTGGCGTCGGGTTCCCAAACCGTGCCAAACTCAGTGGTGGAGATCGCCGCCGCCCAGGGGAGATCGCCCCCTAAAGGCCCAGCTCCTTCGGTTGCCCAGCCCGCCCAACAACAGCGCAAAAAGCTCGTCCTCAGGAAACCAAAGAGGAAAACCCCTCAGGTTGTCCAAGAGGATGACGAAGAAGACGATGAGGCGACTGAAGATGGCCTTATCACCAAGAGGAAGAGGGTGGCGCCTTCTTCACCATCTGCTCCACCTCCTCTTCCAACATCAACACCACCTTCTACACCAGCTCCACCTCCCACGCTGCTTCCTGCTCCAGCTCCCACCTCACCAGTCCAAGCAGTTCCTCTGGCATCTGCGCTTCCTGTGGTTGAGGCTGCCGAGCCCAACTTTATGGAGAACCCCCCGAGCACCTCCACGCCCTATGTATCAGCTGGAGGGGGTCCTCCTTCAAACGCCTCAACCGCAAATGCCGCACCAGTCGGGGATGAGGGTGCTCACAATTCGCCTATCCTCATCACTGAATCCCCGACGTCGCCACCACGCCAAGAAGCACCCATTGAACAACCAACTCAAGAAGGTGGCGGCGAGAACCAACAACAAGCCCCCCCAGTGCCTCCACAAGCAAGCCTCTCTCTTGAGGTCAAAAGGGTGTGGGAGCCCTTCTCAGCAAAACTGAAGATGATGGCGGAGGATTTCCCCTCCATCATATCCAAAGCTGTGGAGAGTTCCACCAAGAAGCTCCAGGATGACATCTTCACACTCCGAGAGGAGAATCGCACCATAAGGATTGAGGCGGAGAGGTTATCATGCAATCTAACGCTCGCCGAGATCGATCACTCCCAAGTGGAAGATGCTATGAGCATTGAGCTCCGGGTGGCACGCAAGGAGGCCACCGATGTACGCCATAAGGTGCAGCTCTTAGCTCAAGAGAAGATCGAGCTGGAGAGCAAGCTGGTACCCTATCGCGTCAAAGTGGCTGACCTGGAGGCGTTGATCAAAGCAGATGCCGCCAGGGTAAAAAACCTCGAGAAAAGGTCAGCCATGGAGGTCTTTTTGGGAAAAGTTGAAAAGGAGAGAGACGACACCATGGCCAAACTCGCCGAGGCCAAAGAGGAAAATGGGAAGATCACCACACAGCTGGCCCAGGCGCAGGCGGAATCCAAGAAGGTTACTGAAGACCTTCTTCAAGCTCGGGAAACAATTGAAGAACTCAAGAAACAAGCTGAAGAGCTGAAGCAGCAGAACGAGGGGCTTAAGAAACAAATTGAAGAACTTGAGCTGAGCTCCGCCCAGATTCTCGCCGCTGGATTCGACGCTGCCTTGGAACAATTCGCCTGCCTGTACCCCGACTTGGATCTCTCCATGGTGTCTCTCAACAACGAAGTGGTGGACGGGAAGATTGTTCCTTCTGAAGACTAGTTGCTTCCCCCCATCCATTATCCCTTTGTTTTCTCCCTTACACATACTTGTAATAAACTTTCCCTTTTTCTGTACATGTATCTCGAACTAATCATACTTTATTATAAAGTCTTCTTCTTACAACTTCTTTGTCTGCCTTATCTTTCCTCGTATAATTCACTTCAACGAAATTAACTTAGTAACTCCACGAGCGCGATTCCTAATTGCTTCAAACCACCGACCTTCGAACAACAATCACTCTAACAACTTGTAATCTCAAGGTAATGAACCTTAGCGTGAAATCGCTCTTCAAATAACGAACTTCAACCCAACCAGTGGCTTAAGACACAGCTCATCTAATCGGCCTTATGAAAACGGGCCTTGGCTTTCTCGCCATCGCTTGAATTTCTCCTGGTCGTCAAAGACTCTTGGCGATACCAGCTTCCCCTTGCCTTCACAACTAGGCCATTGTTCCTTTTTCTGGGGGTAGAGGCGCCTTTCGGATCCTTCTCTACCTCCCTAAGCTTCAGAACAAAAGACCGGGTGGCTAGGCGTTCTCTTCGAACCTACCTTAGCCACCCTCCAAACTTCTTCCACCCTTTACACCATACCTGAACTCGTTCGAGACGAGAAGGATTTTATCTTGCCTGAACTTGCTCATCGGCGAGAAGGTCCTTAACTCGCCTGAACTCGCTCGTCGGCGAGAAGGTCTTTAACTCGTGCCTCTACATTGCCCCAGGGTTACATCTTCTCTCCCCAGAAACACTGAGGACTTTTCACTGGCGCCTCTACATTGCCCCAGAGGCTACATCTTCTCTCCTCTGGAAGCACTGAGGACTTTTTACTGGCACCTCTACATTGCCCCAGAGGCTACATCTTCTCTCCTCTGGAAGCACTGAGGACTTTTTACTCTTCCTCGCCTGCACTCGCTCGACGGCGAGGAGGTCTTTATCTCGCCTCAGGACGCGCGAGGGCGTTGAGGTCTTTTAACTGGTGCCTCCGATCGCCGAAAGACGATGAGGACTTTAACTTTAACTGGTGCCTCCGATCGCCGAAAGACGATGAGGACTTTGAAACTTTTTAGAAAGCATGCAACATAACTTCAACTTGCCTTAAATCACATATAAGTGACAAGGTCTTTCTTCAAAACTTTCCGAAAAACAACACGCATGCAATCTAAAACACTTTAAACTTTGAAAACTATTCTTTATTGGGTGGCCTCATTAAAAACCCTCCTTAGGGAAAAAAGAGTGCCCCCTCCAAACTGTTTTAACAGAAACATTGTAATATAACTTCGTGTTTGTCTTTACTTACAAAGTTCTTAACTGTAATATAACTTGAGGTGTGTGGCGTTCCAAGTGCGAGGAATCGCCCCTCCTTCCAGTGTCTCTAAGCGGTAGGCGCCGTTCCCGAGCGCCTCGGTTATTCTGAACGGTCCCGTCCACTTAGGCGACAGCTTATTCTCCATCTCGTACTGGTGGGCCTTTCTCATCACCAGGTCGCCCTCTCTGAACTGTCTTGGCATCACCTTTGAGTTATATCTTCGTTCAATCCTTCTCTTCACCGCCTCAGCTTTCAATCTCGCCTCCTCCCTGACCTCATCCAGCAAATCCAGATTCAGCCTTCTTTCCTCATTCGAGTCTTCCTCCACGAAGTTCTGGAATCTCGGCGAGCTCTCCTGGATCTCCACTGGATTGCGTCGCATCCATAGACTAGGCTGAACGGGGTCTCATGGGTCCCTGACTGCTCGGTGGTGTGGTACGCCCAAACTATACGGGGTACCTCCTCAGCCCAACTTCCTTTGGCTTTCTCTAGCCTTCTCTTCAACCCTCTCAGTAGGACCCGATTGGCTGACTCTACTTGGCCATCCGTCTGAGGGTGCTCGACGGATGCAAATACTTGTTGAATTCCCACCCCTTCGCACAGCTTCTTCAACAGGTGACTTGCAAACTGAGTCCCATTATCCGAAACTAGGCGCTTGGGCACACCAAACCGGCACACAATGTTCTTCCACACGAAACCCTCGATCTTGTGTGCGGTGATCTGGGCCACTGGTTCTGCTTCGATCCACTTGGTGAAATATTCAATCGCCACCACCAAGTACTTCATCTGCCTGATCGCTAGCGGGAATGGTCCCAGGATGTCGATTCCCCATGTGTGAAACGGCCAAGGACTGTAAATCGACTTCAACTCCTCAGGAGGCGCCTTGTGCCAATCGGCGTGCTGCTGGCATTGTTTGCAGCACTGCGCATACCTCTTGCAATCTTCTCTCATTGTTGGCCAATAGTAACCTGCACGGAGAGTCCTTGCGGCCAGAGCTCGACCCCCGACGTGGCTTCCGCATATCCCTTCATGGAGCTCTGCCATAATTCTTGTACATTTTTCCCCGTGCACACATTCCAGGAGTGGGTGAGTGAACCCAAACCTGTACAACTCGCCGTCAATCGTTGTGAACTTGCTAGAATTCTTCTTTATCTTCCTAGCCTCCGTCGGATCCAGCGGGAGAAGGCCATCCGCCAGGCACCGCTTGTACTGTGTTACCCAGGTGTCTGGCTCATGGGTCGTGCAGACCTGCGTCATGTTCACCTTCTCTCCCCGACATGCTCTTATTCTTGGCGACCTCAAGGTCTCTTGAGTCAGGGATCTGTGACTCCTCGCCGCTTTCTCCGTCGACTTGCTTATCTGAAGAACCAGGTGATCTGCTACAAATGCTCTCGGCGTCTTCAGAGTTTCTTGAATCACCGTCCTCTGCCTACCCCCTTTGCCTGAATTGGCGAGCTTAGCTAGCAAGTCAGCTCGGGCATTCTGCTCTCTGGGCACATGCACCACTTCAAAGGAGACAAAAGAACTCTTCAATTCCTGTACATACTCCAGGTAAGCCGCCATTTGTGGATCTTTAGCCTGGAACTCACCTGTTACTTGTCCCGTGACTAACAGCGAGTCACTCTTAGCCATCAGCACCCTAGCTCCCATCTCTTTAGCCAGCAAGATACCGGCGATCAGCGCCTCATATTCTGCTTGATTGTTGCTGGCTTTGAAGGCAAACCACAAAGATTGTTCGATCAGCACGCCGTTGGGTCCCTCCAAGATGACTCCAGCACCGTTACCCTGCTGGTTTGACGATCCATCCACTGAAAGCACCCAACGAAAGTCATCCCCCTCAACTCGTGTCGCCTCAGATGAGAGCTCGACCACGAAATCTGCGAAGATTTGTCCCTTAATCGGACCTCGGGGCTCATACTTAATATCAAACTCCGACAACTCCACTGCCCACTTCACCATCCTCCCAGCAACGTGAAGCTATGGAAATAGTGGCGTAACCTCCTCGCCGAAAAGACTACCGCCAGTGCAGCCTTCTCCAGGGCCTGATACCTCGTTTCGGAGCCCTGCAGTACCTTACTAACAAAATAAATAGGCTTTTGAGCCTGATCTTGGTCCTGGGCGAGCACCGCACTCACCGCCCTCTCAGTTACAGCAAAATACAACCTGAGAGGGGTTCCCACCAGCGGTTTGCACAAAACCGGCGGGCTCGCCAGATACTCTTTAAGCTTGACGAAGGCTTCTTCACACTCCTTCGTCCAGGCAAATTTGTTATTCCGCCTTAAACACTGGAAATACGGATGGCCTTTCTCTCCACTAGCTGACACGAAACGAGACAGGGCGGCCATCCGACCTGTAAGCTGCTGCACTTCCTTCACGGTAGCCGGGCTCCTCATCGCCAAGATGGCGCGCACTTATCGGGGTTGGCTTCTATTCCTCTCTCAGTCAAGAGGAAACCCAAGAACTTCCCAGCCTCCACGCCAAAGATGCACTTCTTGGGATTCAGCTTCAACCTAAACTTGGCGATCGTAGTGAACAACTCCTCCAAGTCCGCAACGTGCTTGCTCTTCTCCGGCGAGGTCACGACCATGTCATCCACGTACGCTTGCACATTCCTTCCCAGCATTGGTGCAAGTACTCGATCCATCAACCTCTGGTACGTGGCCCCCGCGTTCTTCAGCCCAAAAGGCATCACCTTGTAGCAGTAGCACGATCTCTCGGTCATGAAGGCAGTCTTTTCTTCATCCATGGGATGCATCTTGATCTGGTTATACCCCGAGAAGGCGTCCAGGAAACTCAGCAACTTACACCGTGCAGCACTGTCCACCAGGGCGTCTATGCTTGGCAAAGGGTACGAATCCTTTGGGCAAGCCTTGTTCAGATCGGTGAAGTCGACGCACATGCGCCATTTCCCGTTGCTCTTCTTCACCAGCACGACATTGGCCAGCCAATCGGGGTACTGGACTTCCCTGATGTGGCCTGCAGCGAGGAGTTTCTGTGTTTCGTCCCTGATCGCCTGTCTTCTCTCCTCATTGAACTTCCTTCTCCTCTGTCGTACTGGTCTCACCTGGTTGTCCATCGCCAAATGATGGCACAAGAAGTCGGGATCGATCCCGGGCATGTCCGAAGCGGACCATGCAAACGCATCCAGATGCCGCTCTATCACCTTGGCGATCTGGTCCTGAAGTTTAACTTCCAGAGATCTTCCCAGCTTGAAGATCTTTCCCCCGATTTCTCTTTCGAGCCACTGCTCGACGGGTTTTGGTCTGGTTTCTCTGGCGATCACTGCCCTGGCGATTCCCAGCTCCGTCGCTTCCTCAGGGTGATTCCTCGCCTCTTCCTCCTCTAGACCGGCGTTCCCCTCCCCCTGCTCAGCATCTACCATCACCACGTCGCCTCCGGCGTTCTCCTTCATTACCGTCGGCCTGGGCTTCACACCGGGTGGCGGGGTGGTTGTCACATAACTCACAGACCTCTTGTTTTTCAGGCTATTCTCATAGCACTTCTTTGCTTCTTTCTGGTCGGATTTGATGATGATCACCACCCCCTCCATAGACGGCAGCTTCACCTTCATGTGCCGGGTCGACGGTATAGCGCCTATTCTGTTGAGCGTGGGTCTTCCCAGCAGAATGTTGTATGCTGAGGGAGCATTTACGACAAGGTACTCGATTTTCTCTGTTCTTGAACCCGCCTCATCTGTAAACGTAGTCCTCAACTCTATGTACCCCCTGACCTCCACCTGATCACCAGCGAAACCATACAAACACCCTCCATAGGGCCTCAGCTGGTCAAGGGGCAGATCCAACTGCGTGAAAGTCGGCTAGAACATCACGTCTACCGAGCTTCCTTGCTCCACCAGAACCCTGTGGACCTTCCTTTCTGCTGTGATCAACGAGATGACTATGGGATCGTTTTCATGAGGCACAACGTCCCGAAGATCTTGCTTGGTGAACGTAATGTCCACATCCAGCGAGTGGTCCTCAAACATATCCACCGTCATCACAGACCTCGCATACCTCTTTCTCTGTGATGCGGTGCATACACCACCCGAGAAACCTCCTGCAATGGTGTGGATTTCCCCATGGGTAGGCATCTCGTGCTGCTGAGCCTCACCACCTGCTGGTTGGGAGCTCAACGCGCCCCCCGTCCTTCTATCCAGCAGATAATCATTCAGGAACCCGCTCTTGACCAAATCGTCGAGCTGGTATCCTAAAGCTAAACATGAGTCCACGGTGTGGCCAAAGCCCTGGTGGAACTCGCACCAGGCGTCTGGCTTTGGTCCTAGCACCTTGTCGCCCACATTCTCGGGCGCCTTCAACCTAGCTGATATATTGGGAATGGCGATCAGGTCCGCCAGTCCCATGACAAACTTGTGCTTTGGCGGGCGATTGTACTCTCGGCGTGCTGGTTGAGGGCGCCCTTGGCCCCTGCCCTTGTTCTTCCTTGGATCATAAGGATGGCGAGTCCTCTGATCCCTCCTGGCCGCTGCTGTCTCCAGCACCCTCTGTGGCTGGATCCTGGTCTTGGCACGTGGCCTAGCGGGAGCCACGCTTCCCCTCTTCTCGGCGACTTCACTTTCATCGGCGATGTGGGCCACTGCAAGTCGCCTGACCTCAGCAAATGTGGCAGGGTGAGCCCTGATCAAAGCTTCGCAGAATGGTCCCGGCAGCACGCCCTTTTTGAATGCGTAGACCAGCATCTCTTCGTCTTTGGCTGGCGAGCGGACCATCTGCGCCCCAAAACGATTCAGGTAGTCCCTGAGGGACTCTCCCTGATACTGCCTTATGTCGAACAAATCATAAGACACCCTGGGCGGTGCCTTGTTCACTATATACTGCTCGACGAAGATCTTTGAAAACTGTTGGAAGTTGGTTATGTGACCCGTAGGCAGACTCACAAACCATTCCAGCGCCGTTCCCTGGAGTGTGCTCACAAACATCTTGCAGTACACGGCGTCTGATCCTCATGACAGCATCATCTGCGTTGGAACGTGGTGAGATGTGCCTCAGGATCCTCCACGCCGGTAAAAACAGCCTTCACAGGTACTACGCTCGCAGGGATAGGCGTGTCGGTAATCGCCTGAGCGAAAGGCATAGGAAAAACGCGAGGCGGCGTCGACGGCGCGACCTCTTCAGCGACTAGACGCCCTCGCTGCTCCTGAAGAGCTTGACACAGTTCTTCAGTCACTCTGCTAAGCTCATCATTCCTGGCCCGAGAGGCGACCAGGTCCTCGTGCATTCTCGCCTGCTCTATGCGCGAGGCTTCCATATTCGCCTGCAGCGAACGCATGATTTCCACCATCTGCGCCATAGTCATGATGCCTTCAGCAGCAACAGGCGCAACTGGACTTGAACGGTTGCTTCTCATTTTTCTCATGAAAACTTGACGAATCACAGAGTGCAATGAACAACACCTCCTTCAGCGACGATCGATTCCGCGATCAATCGGTCAGAACTTCGCGAAACTTCGAAAGAAACCTCAAGAACACAGAAAACCTCCACAGAAACCCGCAACTTCACCAAAAACCGACGCTTCTCCCACGAAAATCCAAACGAGCCAAAGAACTCAGATCTCACCGAACGAAACTCGCGCAATCAGCGGAAAACTTCACCTCACTGAACAAAAACCCAAACGAACGGTGGAAAACGCGAAATTACCGAACGAAACCTAGATGAACAGCGGACAATGGTTGCACCAGCACACAACCACACAGAAACTGCAGAAACCTTCAAGAACTCACGTTGTGGATGGGAACAGGTTTTACACGGCCCCACGGTGGGCGCCTGATGATCCTGCCTGTTGACCAAAACGCTGGAGCTTTGCCTCGTCAAACTTGGATCGACGTATGCGCCGTGTTTGCCTCCGTCCTTCACCGCGATCCACCTCAAGAACCTGCAAAAGACGAAACGGCGTCGCTGCGGCCGATCGCACTCCAACGCCTAAGTTAGTGACTGAACCACCAATTACTTAAGAACTCTAAGGAACCGTACCAGTTCTCTCTCAGTGTACTCAAGACTCGCAAGTGTAAAGAAACAATCTGAACGTGCGTACCTCAGAAGTTCGTTGAGAACTCTTATATACCTGGGCACTTTCTCTCTCCTGGCAGTTACACATCTGGACACGTGGCTCGCATCCAGCTGTACACGTGCCTTCATCTGGAGCATCCTTGACTTGGGCGCTACTTCTGACTCTTCTTTGGCTAAGTTACTTATGCATGGTATACTCAGTGCATAAATGCCTTGGAGCGCGATCTCTTCTGGATGGCGAGTTCGGGTGCCTTCGTACACACCTTCCCTGTGGTCTCGCCGGTCGCCTTCATGATCTGCCCTACCTGCTTCACCGTGTAAGTGGGCTATCTCCCAAGCTCATCCTCTGGCCAACTGGGAAATGACCATCTACCTTTATCTTCGGCGATGTCCTTGCTTTGGCGATCTCTAATCACTTGGTCGCCTGGATTCACATCTGGCGACTTCATCTTCAACTCGGTGACCGCCGGTTTTAGGTATGATGGAGATCGGAGCACGCCAACTTAATAACTGGCGACTACGCAAATCCCCCGACCTCCTTCCCTTCTGCTAACCAGGTGTCCCGTCCAACACGCCTATATAATAGCTCGACGCCATGTCATTACTCCCGACTACCAGGGCGGTACAATTACAATTGTATGCCACCATTCTTTGGCATAATCACTAAATTCTAAGGTGGCTAGCTTATATTTGTGCTCATCAAGGATCTTATGGGTCTCAAATATTTGTTCACACTTAGCCTCCCAATCTAAATATACATTAGGATCACTAGAGCCATTGAAACAAGGAAGTTGGACCGAAGGTAGCTTAGCCTTTGCATTTCGGTAGTAGCCATCTTCACGTTTATCTTCATGAGCATGAGATGGTCTAAATCCATGAAAGTTGGGTTGAGGTCTCCTTCTTCTATGATCTTCTTCACGTCCATGATCATTGGAAGAGCCTCTTGATGAAGGTCTATGATGATGATGCTCTACATGAATAGAATGAGAGGACCTAGCTTGCTTCATTTCAAGTGTTTGCAATCTTTCCTCCAACTTTCTTATAGCTTCATCATTGAGATTAATGGTTTGTTTTGCCTTTTTTAATTCATCAAGACCAGCAGCTTTGCTAGAAGAATGCTGTTTGGAAGAACCACTGCTATAATATGAAGCCATGTATAAAAGAAAACAGCAAACAACAAAACAGCAAACAAAGTTAAGAAAACAAAGTTAGCAAAAAATAATTTGGTAGCAAACTGCCGAAGTGAATTTGGCTTGACAAGAAGTCACTCTTCAAAGAAATAATGTCCCTGCACCAATCTGATCTTGAGGTCTAGGAATCCTCAAATGAAAGATGTCAAAGCAAAGCACACCAATCTCAAAGCCAACCACAACAAAACCAATGAAGCAATGAAGACAAACAAGAAAAGGTATAAGCAATAAAAGGCTATAACAAAAGAAATACTAGATGTATGACAAACTCAAAGATTAATGAATAAAAGACAAGCAAGAAAATAAGGAACTCAATGAAAAAGTAGGCACACAAAAGAGTACCTAAAGAAAAGCACTAGAGTAGATGAAGAAAACAAAAACAAGCTACTGGAAAATATTTTTTATGCAAACTGTGCTTGATGTTTACTGATTTAACTGGAATGATATAGAGGGAACTGGATTATGAAATTTAAACCACAGAAACTTCAAGATGTTAACTCAATAATGGCACTGGAATTACTTGAAAACAGTAAGCCAATTAATTGAGATAAATTTTTCAAAATCGCTGCCAGATTACCGTATTCTTTTCGGCAGAATTGTACACTTTTTGTATTTTATTTATCATTTTTTGTGTACTTTGAATTTTTTAGTACTTCTTTTTTACATGCTTTTATAACACTTTGAAGAACACAAATCCAGAATTTCAGAACTTTCCAGTGAGTAAATCAATTGCAATAAGGAAAAACAGTAAGCACGTTTTCAGAAAACAGGAATCCTAACAGGAATGAAAAACAAAATTAAGAACTAGAAAAGACATAATAGAAAATGATGTATAGGAACTTGTATAGGTCAAAAATACAAGTATGAACTCAATTCTAAAACAGAAAATGCACAAAGGATCAAGATACAAATGCAGAAAACTGTATTACACCAAAGCAAGAAACAAAAAGTGCAATAAAAGTACTACAAGAAGTGATGACATTCTTGGAAAAACATGACTATGCCAAAACTTGTATGGATTCAAAAAGGAAAAAACACAAACATTTGGTAGGCACAATTAAGAAAACAGAAAGAATACTCAATTATAATCCTAAAAACAGAAAAGAAACAACAAGAAGATAGAGCTCTTGAATTAAAAGTGCAACACAACTAAAAATTAAACAAGAACAAACCTAAGACTAATGATACCACATGATGTGATTCCAATAGCAAGATATAGATGATTCTTTGACATTTTATGGAATCAACTTGAGTTGGAGATTGAATAGGCACTTTTATAGAGATGGATCAATGTTCTATGTTTCAAGAACTCACCAAAACTTGCACCAAACACCAAACTCACATGGAAGACCCATTTCTTGCCAATTGAACCGATTAAATTGAACAAGAAAGTAAATGAACCGATTGAAACTCTAAAGAAAGCAATTGAACCGGACAAAACATGAAAAGGAGCTACTGAACTGAATTAAAACAGTAAGAAATTGAAAAGAACCGAACAAAAGTGCAAGAAAAGGAAGATGAACCGAATAAAAGAAACTACACTTGTTTTAGAGTTCATATGGACATGGAAATGGAAGAACTAAATGGAGAAGAGAGGAAACTTATGTGGATGAAGAACTTGATTGATGAACACGCCACTTGAAGTGTGATTGCTCCAAGATAAGTGTGAATTGCCGCCACTTGAGGGAACCAAGGCTCTCAAGTTGAGACTAGGAAGAGGAGAAATCAAATCTCACTCACTCAATCACCAAATTGGGAGAGTTTCTTTACTACAAATTCCAAATCTGCATTATGAAGGACCTAAACCCTCCTTTTATAGGAGCAAGGGCTGGTCATGAAGCTTACAAAACAAGCTAACCAAAAGTGCCTTGCATGCTACTCACTTCTTGCACCTAAAGTGAAGCATGAAGAGTCACCTTCTAGAAAATTCTAAACTAATGCCTAAAGATGCTTTTACAAAAGAAGTATCTAAGGTTTCCCTCTAAGCACCTTCCTAAAAACTATATATTTAAACATTCTACATTTTATAAAAGAAACTATAAAGAGAGATATTTATTTGAAGCCCATTCTTTGACGGCTTGTAGACTTCTTTGGCTTTAGGCTTGATCCTTACTTTATTTTATGTCTTCTTTTAATTTTGAGAAGACTAGAAGGAAGAACTTCAAATGTGAGGGTGGATGTCCTCTTCCTCCCTTAATAAAAGCCTCCTTTATTTGATTCTCTGAAGCCTCTATCCCACGCTTAGTGAGTAGGAACCCTAAGAACTTGCCTGCCTCTACCCAAACACGCACTTTTTAGGGTTCAACTTCAGCCTGCATTTAGCTATTGTAGTAAATAGCTCTTCCAAATCGCCGACATGTTGGTCTTTCACCTGAGAGGTGACCACCATGTCGTCCACGTATGCTTGGACATTTCGCCCTATCATGGGCGCAAGTACTCATTCCATCAGTCGCTGTGATAGGTTGAGCTCTTCATCTTTGCGTTTTTGATGTGGAAATAGCAGAAGCATCCATGGATTGAGGTGGAATAAGGCTCTCCTAAGAGTTGTGTAAGCCTTAGAGGTGCATGAAGAGTGTGAAAGTGAGAGAGGTTCGGCCAACTCTCTTTGAGGTGCGGTTTTGGGAAGATTAAAGACCTAAATCCTAAGAGATTTTAGGCAAGGAGTAAGAATGGAACATTTTGGCAACATTTCATTACTCAAAATAATCTTACAATTTCAGCACCCAAGCTCTCCTTATATAGGACTAGGAGGTTGGAAATGAAGAGTCAAATGAAAGGCAAATTCTCACCAAATGAAATGTAGTTGGCGCCTAAATGAGAGCACACATGTGGAGGTAGGTTCTAGAATCCTTCCATGTGTGAAAAGGCCTAGAACTTACGCTCCATGATGTCTATGTGTGGGCTAGACTTTAGTTTAATTAGGAAATCCTAGTTAAACTTAAGATTTAGCCTTCTAGGTGCCTCTTTGCATGTTTCAACACAATTACAAAAAGAAATTAAACTATGCTATTTTAAAAACTATTCTACACTAGAGTTTATGACATTTAAAATGTGTCATCTAGGCCCCTCTTTGACCATAACTCTAGTGGTTGCCTTATTTTGATATTTAGGTGGCCTTTCAAAGGATTGGTGCTGGGGCCTCTTCCATCATCCCCTCCCTCTTGAAAAGGATTTGTCCTCAAATCCATTGCTTTTTTTTTCTTCATGGCTAGGGGGATGGATGTGGCTGGATGGTGTCCATCATCTCCTCCTTCTTGAGAAGATCTATCCTCAGATCTACAGATTTGATCTCGGATAGCAGCCTCTTGCTTCTTCAACTATGCTTGTCCTCCCGGATCAAACGTCCACCTATGGGAATCATCAAACAAAGCAAAGGTGTTAGTTTGAAAATCAATTTTACTAAGTTGCCATTTCTCTTGTTTTTCTTTTGTGTTTGGCAACTTTTCACTAAATTTTAAAGAGGAGTACAAAATTTTTCTTTCTAGGTGTTTCCTCTTTTGTTCTAAATTTTCGTTATTAACTTCTTTAGGAATTTTTCTATGTGTTCCTTTAACAAGACTTGAAGGTTGTTCAACAAGAATCATATTTTCAAATGTGTTTTTAATGTTTTCTTCTTGTTGAATGACCTTCTCCCACTCCTTTTTCTATCTAAGGGAGTTTTCTTGGTTTTCTATTTTTGTTATTTTTTCTTCCTCTTTTTTTTTTTTTTTTCATTTGTACTTGATGCTCTACCACTTGTGAAGGTGATAAGGGATAAAGTATAAAATTCTTTTCTTGGTGAGTGAAAGTTATCTCGTTAGTTAGACCATTGTGCAAGGTTTTTTTGTCAAATTGCCATGGTTTACCTAATAAGATGTGGCAAGCTTCCATAGGAACTACATCACTTAAAACATTGTCTTTGTAGTTACCTATAGAAAACTCGACTTTCACTTGTTTATCTACACTTAGTTTCCCATCTTTATTTATCCATTGAAACTTGTAAGGTTTAGGATGAGGGACTATTTGTAGAATTAATTTTTCAACCAACCCAGTGCTACAACAATTGCAGCATGAACCACTATCCACAATAAGAAAACATATGTTTTCTAAAACTTTAAATCTTGTGTGAAAGATGTTCTCTCTTTGTGTTTCCATGGTTGCACTAGGTTGATTGTTGAGGGTTCTTCTAATCATCAATAATTCCCCCTCTAAAGGATACACTCTTTCTTCATCTCCACCTTTTTCTTTCTCACTAGGTTCGTCATCACCACTAGTATATTCATCTATTCCTTTTAAAAACAAGGTTCTTTGGTTGGGACATTGAGCTTGCACATGTCCTCTTCCAAAGGATTTAAAGCATTTAACATCCCTAGTGTGTAAGGGTAGAGTGAGCATATCTTTACTTAAGGGTTTAGGAGTCTCTTTTGGTGTTTCCTTAGATGTACTCTCCTCCCTTTTAATATCTCTCTTGGGATAGGAGTTAGGATATGAACCTTCCCCTTTGACTTGAAGTTTTCCTTAAATTTTGTTGTTCAACTTTGATACAATGTTGAACCAAGTCATTCAAGTCTTGATAAGGTAAAAGTTCAACCCTATCCCTTATCTCAAGATTTAGCCCACTTAAGAATCTAGCTATGGTGGTGGTTTCATCCTCCCTAATGGAGGCTCTCATCATATAAAGCTCCATCTTTTGCCTATACTTCTTTACACTCATTGTTCTTTGTTGGAGTCTTTGGAGCTTGTCCATCAACTCCCTATTATAGTAGGAGGGTATATGGCGGCGCCTTAGGGCTCCCCTAAGGTCATTCCAATACTCTATGGGAGGTTCCCTATGAAGACGCCTATCTCTTTCTAAAGATGTCCACCAATACATAGAGTTTCCTTGAAAACAAAGAGTGGCTAGGGGCACTTTTCTTTCTTCACTCACTCTATGGCAAGCAAAAAGTTGTTCTACCTTCATTTCCCAATCTAGGTATACTTTTACGTTTTCTTTTCCATGGAAATAGGGTAGGTCTTCCCTAACCTCTCTTGGGCTCTCTTGTTCTTTCCTATCTCTTTTATTTCTCCTAGGGGGTGGTTGATAATACTCATTTATCCTAAGGCTTTCCTCCCCAAGAGAATCATGATCTTTAGAGTTAGATGCATGAGAACGTATTTTTATTTTATTTTTGAGAAATCTCATCCTTTGCTTTAGTCAATTCGTTAATTTTGGCCTCATTCTACAATTGTCTATAGAAAGTGTTTGAAAGTCCTTGGAAAGTTGTTTTAAAAGAGATTTAATGGACTTCATATCACTTTCATTAGATTTATAGGAGTGGGTTGACATGACTAAAGATTTGTGTTTAAAAGTGTTTACTTCAAGAAAGAAGGGGAAAGGTAGTGAAGGTAGCTTTCCAGGTAAGAGAGGTGAGTCACTAGGGCTTCTTAAGTACTGTACCGCCCAGGTAGTCGGAATTGATGACGTGGCAGTAAGCTATAATATAGGCGTGTTGAACGGGATGCCTGGCTGGCAGAAGGGAAGGAAGTTGGGGGGCTCGTGTAGTCGCCAGTCGTTAAGATGGCGTGCCCCGATCTCTAGCATACCTAAACCGGTGGTCACCGAGTTTGTGTCGTAGTCGCCGAATGTGAACCCAGGCGACAAGGCGATCGGAGATCGCCTAAAGGAGGACATCGCCGAAAGATCAGGAAAGCTTGTTCCAGGCTTTCGAGGCGAAGGATGAAGTTGTCAGATGGTCATTCCCTAGCTGGCCAGAGGTTGAGGTCAGGGAACAGCTTACCCGAACATGCATAGTGAAGTAAGTGAAGTAGAATATAATGGCGGCTGGCGAGACCACAGGGAAGGTGTATGTGATGACACCCGTACTCGCCACACAGAAGAGATCGCGCTCCAAGGCAGCTATACGCTGAGTTGCTTCCTGCATAGGTAACTTAGTCGAACAGCCTGAGGAGTAAGAAGTGACGCTCAAGCAGAGGATGCTCAAGCAGAGGATGCTCCAGATGGTGACACGTGTACAGCTGGATGCGAGCCACGTGTCCAGATGTGTAACTGTCAGGAGAGAGAAAGCGCACAGGTATATAAGGGATCCTAATGAACTTCTGAGGTACGCGCGTTTTAGAATACTTCTTTTACGCTCGCGAGAACTTGAGTACGCTGAGAGAGAACATTGCACGGTTCCTGAAGTTCTTAGTTTTCCTCTTAGTATTTTGGTGGTTCAGTCGCTGACGTGAGCGTCGGAGTGCGATCGGCCGCAGCGGCGCCGTTCTGTCTTTTGCAGGTTCTTGAGGTGAATCAAGGTGAAGGACGGGAGCTAACACGGTGCAAAGTCGATCCAGAGGAAGCTACCTTTGACGAGGCAAGGGTCTCGCGTTCTGGTCAACAGGAAGGATCATCAGGCGCACACCGTGGGGCCATGTAAAACCTGTCCCTATCCACAGTGTGAGTTCTTGGAGTTTTCTGCAGTTTCTGTGTGGTTGTGTGCTGGTGCAACCATTTTCCGCCGTTCATTCGAGTTTTGCTTGGTGAATTCGTGTTTTCCACTGTTCGTTCGAGTTTTATTCGGTGAATTCGAGGTTCCTACCGTTCGTTTGGGTTTTAATCGGTAGTGTGAGGTTTCCCACCGTTCGTTCAAGCTTTCGATCGGTTTTCTTGGAGTTTCTTGCTGTTCGCGCGGTTTGCAATCGGTTGTTCGGTGCTTTTCCCGTTCGATTGCGTTTCAGGTTAGTGCATCGGGAGCTTGCTGGAGAAGCGGTAGTTTCGTGGTGAAGTTGCAGGTTTCTGTGAAGGTTTCGGCGTCCGAATCTATCGGCGTGCTGTTGCAATTGCGTTTGCGGAGGTTTTAGGGAGTTTGAGAGTTTCTAACCGGTTAATTGTTGGATTGATCGTTGCTGAAGGAGGTTCTGTTCGTCGAATTTTGTTTTGCTGAGTTTTCATGAGAAAGATGAGAAGCAACCGTTCAAGTCCAGTTGTGCCAGTTGCTGCTGAAGGCGCCATGACCATGGCGTAGATGATGGAGATCATGCGTGCGCTGCAGGCGAATGTGGAGGCCTCGCGCATAGAGCAGGCAAAGATGCATGAGGACCTAGTCGCCTCTCAGGCCAGGAATGAAGAGCTCAGCAAAGTGACTGAGGAGTTGCGCAAAGCTCTTCAGGAGCAGAGAGGACGCCCGGTCACTGAAGAGGTCGCACTGTCGTCGCCACCTCGCATTTTCCCTATGCCATTTGCTCAGGCGATCACAGACACGCCTATCCCTGCGAGCGTGGTACCTGTGAAGGCTACTTTCACCGGCGTGGAGGACCTTGAGGCACATCTCACCACGTTCCACACGCAGATGATGTTGTCAGGAGGCTCGGATGCTGTATATTGCAAAATGTTTGTGAGCACGCTCCAGGGAACAGCGCTGGAATGGTTTGTGAGCTTGCCTACATGTCACATAACCAATTTCCAGCAGTTTTCAAAGCTTTTCGTCGAGTAGTACATTGTGAACAAGGTGCCACCTAGGGTGTCTTAAGACCTGTTCGACATAAGGCAATACCAGGGAGAGTCCCTCAGGGACTATCTGAATCGTTTTGGAGCACAGATGGTCCGCTCGCCTGCGAAAGACGAGGAGATGCTGGTATATGCCTTCAAAAAGGGCGTGTTGCCAGGACCTTTTCTGTGAGGCGCTGATCAAGGCTCACCCCGCCACGTTTGCTGAGGTTAGGCGACTTGCGGTGGCCCACATCGCCGACGAAAGTGAAGTCGCCGAGAAGAGAGGGAGAGTGGCCCCTGCTAGGCCACGCGCCCAGACCAGGATCCAGCCATAGAGGGTGCTGGAGATAGCGGCGGCCAAGAGGGATCAAAGGACTCGCCATCCTTATGATCCAAGGAAAAACAAGGGAAGGGACCCAGGGCGCCCCAGGGAGTACAATCGCCCGCCAAAGCATAAGTTTGTCATGGGGTTAGCGGATCTGATCGCCATTCTCAACATAGCGGCTAGGCTTAAGGCACCTGAGAAAGTGGGCGACAAGGTGTTAGGACCAAAACCAGACGCCTGGTGCGAGTTCCACCAGAGTTTTGGTCACACTGTTGATTCTGGTTTGGCACTGGGATACCAGCTCGACGACCTGGTCAAGAGCGGTTTCTTGAATGATTATCTGCTGGACAGGAGGACGGGGGCCGCGTCGAGCTCCCAGCCGGCGGGTGGTGAGGCTCAGCAGCATGAGATGCCCACTCATGGAGAGATCCACACCATCGCAGGAGGTTTCTCGGGTGGTGGATGCACCGCATCACAGAGGAAGAAATATGCAAGGTCTGTGATGACGGTGGACATGTTCGAGGACCACTCGCCAGATGTGGACATTACGTTCACGAGAGAAGATCTTAGGGACGTTGTGCCTCATGACAACGATCCGATAGTTATCTCGCTTGTCACAGCGGGAAGGAAGGTCCACAGGGTACTCGTGGACCAAGGAAGCTCGGCAGATGTGATGTTCTGGCCGACTTTCACACAGCTACAATTACCCCTTGACCAGCTGAGGCCCTATGGAGGGTGCTTGTATGGGTTCGCTGGCGATCAGGTGGAGGTCAGGGGGTACATCGAGTTAAGAACTACATTCACGGATGAGGCGGGCTCGAGGATGGAGAAAATCAAGTACCTCGTCGTGAATGCTCCCTCAGCATATAACATTCTGTTCCGTCCGGTTGACCGGGACGTCTTCGTGCGTGGCCTCAATCGTCAGCTAAGGACTCCTTCCCACTGAATGCCTGCAAATTTCCTGCAAAAAAGAGGACAAAGAGGCGCCCTAGCGGCCGTTTGCACTCCGACGCTCAAGTCAGCCAGCAAGAAACACCAAAAAACTGTTCACCCGTATCTGAGCACCGCGTGTGGCACTCTGAAGGGTGGTAAAGGAACTGTGTATATGTGTGTGTATTGTCTCCTTTCGGCAAAAATATTCTCTAGTCACTTGTACGTAATCCTAAGGCACGGGCAAGCAACCAGAGAGTTTCTCCTAAATTTGCCAAAGGTTCCCAACCCTTTTTCCGACATTCTCAGCGCTATTTAAACTGCCCCCAGCATTTAAAGCGCCTTAAAGCGCCTTTAAACTCAAACGTAACGCGCGCATTAAAGCGCTTAATTATGAAACGTAGCGCATTTAAGACGTTGAAACGCTTGGGAGCCATAATAGTACCTGAATGCCAAAAAGGGAAACTGTATTGAATATCTTTAATTACCTGGCACCTGACTAGAGGGTGTTTCTATTCCGGCATTGCTGTCATACACGTGGAGGGCCTCACGATGCCTTGACCCCATCTGGGGGCGTTTCTGCCCATCTGGGGACGTTTCTACGTGTGGGTCCTCCTGCTTGGGAGTGCTACTGCGCTAGGGGTGGCTTTTTGGGTGCCAACTCATGCCCCCAAGTATCTAGCCACTTACTCTGAGAGCGTATCTGCCTTCCTCTCACACCCTGCACCCGGTTATCCTGGGCGTGACCTTCCTCTTGGGTCGTATCTGTCCCGAAGGCGTCTCTGGGGCGGCAGGGGTACTTCGCGAGTCAGGCTGCCCTTCACTGGTACTATTACTATGGCCTTGGAGCCACCTTTCCTTTCTCTTTATTACTTTCCCGAGATATCGGGACCTGAGGCTTTCCCACGACGTCGCTCCCTCCATGGTCTTTCCTACCCATGGGTATCGGGGAACCACACCGTGATTGCCTTGCTTTTACACTGTTTAATCTGGCGACGCCCTCACCAGGGCGACGCCTTCACCTAGGCGACGCCTTCACCTAGGCGACGCCTCCACCTAGGCGACGCCTTCAGCTAGGCGACGCCTTCGCTTAGGCGACGCCTTGCCTTAGCGACGTCTGTGACCTTCCTCTTGGCGTCTCTACATCTGGGCGACACCTCGAGCTGACTTTGACTTTCCTGTTGTTGACTTTGACCTTGACTTAGTCAACGCCCTGATACGGGACGGTACACATTCTGTTGGGAAGACCAACACTCAACAGAATAGGAGTTGTGCCCTCGACCAGGCACATGAAGGTGAAGTTGTCGTCTATGGAGGGGGTGGTGATCACCATCAAATCTGACCAGAAGGAAGCAAAGAAGTGCTATGAGAATAGCCTGAAGAATAAGAGGTCAGTAAGTTACATCACGACCACCTCGCCTCCCGGTGTGAAGCCCAGGTCGACGACGATGGAGGCGACCGCCGGCAGCGATGTCGTCATGGTAGATGCTGAAGCAAGGGGGGAGAACGCCGATCGGGAAGAAGAGGCGAGGAACCGCCTAGAGGAAGCGAGGGAACTGGGAATCGCCAGGGCGGTGATCGCCAGGGAAACCAGACCCAAACCCGTCGAGGAGTGGCTCGAAAGGGAGATCGGGGGAAAGGTCTTCAAGCTGGGAAGATCTTTGGAGGCTGAACTCCAAGACCAGGTCGCCAAGGTGATAGAGCGGCATCTGGATGCTTTTGCATGGTCTGCTTCAGACATGCCGGGAATCGACCCCGACTTCTTGTGCCATCACCTAGCAATGGACAACCAGGTCAAACCAGTGCGGCAGAGAAGAAGGAAGTTTAACGAGGAGAGGAGGCAGGCGATCAGGGATTTAACACAGAAGCTCCTCGCCGCAGGCCATATCAGGGAAGTCCAGTACCCTGAGTGGTTGGCCAATGTCGTGCTGGTAAAGAAAAGCAATGGGAAGTGGCGCATGTGTGTCGACTTCACTGACCTGAACAAGGCTTGCCCAAAGGACTCGTATCCTTTGCCAAGCATAGACGCCCTGGTCGACAGCGCTGCAGGGTGTAAGTTGCTGAGTTTCCTGGACGCCTTCTCGGGGTACAACCAGATAAAGATGCATCCCATGGATGAAGAGAAGACCGCCTTCATGACCGAGAGATCGTGCTACTGCTACAAGGTGATGCCCTTTGGGTGAAGAACGCGGGCGCCACATACCAAAGATTGATGGATAGAGTACTTGCACCAATGCTGGGAAGGAATGTGCAAGCGTACGTGGATGATATGGTCGTGACCTCGCCGGAAAAGAGCAAGCACGTTGCGGACCTAGAGGAGTTGTTCACCACAATCGCCAAGTTCAGGTTAAAGCTGAACCCCGAGAAGTGCATTTTTGGCGTGGAGGCAGGGAAGTTCTTGGGATTCCTCTTAACTGAAAGGGGAATAGAGGCAAATCCTAATAAGTGTGCTGCCATCTTGGCGATGAGGAGCCCGACTACCATGAAGGAGGTGCAGCAACTTACAGGTCGGATGGTCGCCCTGTCTCGTTTCGTGTCGGCTAGCGGAGAGAAAGGCCATCCGTACTTCCAGTGCTTAAGGCGAAACAATAAGTTTCCCTGGACGAAGGAGTGTGAAGAGGCCTTCGTCAAGCTTAAAGAGTACCTGGCGAGCCCGCCGGTTTTTTGCAAACCGTTGGTGGGAACCCCTCTCAGGTTGTATTTTGCTGTGACTGAGAGGGCGGTGAGTGCGGTGCTCGCCCAAGACCAATACTAGGCTCAGAAGCCTGTTTATTTCTTCAGCAAGGTGTTGCAAGGCCCGGAGGTGAGGTATCAGGCCTTGGAGAAAGTTGCACTGGCTGTGGTATTTTCGGTGAGGAGGTTGCGCCACTATTTTCACAGTTTTACAGTGCTGGTGATGACCGACTTGCCCATCCAGAAAGTCCTGAAGAAGCCTGATGTAGCTGGGAGGATGGTGAAGTGGGTGGTGGAGCTGTTGGAGTTCGACATCAAGTATGAGCCCCGAGGTCCGATCAAAGGACAAATTTTCGCCGATTTTCTGGTCGAACTCTCGTCAGAAGCAGCGCGAGTTGAAGGGGATGATTTTCGTTGGGTGCTCTCGGTGGACGGATCGTCGAACCAGCAGGGTAGCGGTGCTGGAGTCATTCTGGAAGGGCCCAACGACGTGCTGATAGAATAGTCCCTGAGGTTTGCCTTCAAAGCCAACAACAATCAAGCAGAGTACGAGGCGTTGATCGCCGGAATCTTGCTGGCCAAGGAGATGGGAGCTAGGGTACTGATGGCTAAGAGTGACTCGTTATTAGTCACGAGACAAGTAACAGGCGAGTTCCAGGCCAAGGATCCACAAATGGCGGCTTACTTGAAGTACGTGCAGGAATTGAAGGGTTCCTTTGTCTCGTTTGAAGTAGTGCATGTGGCCAGAGAACAGAATGCCCGAGCAGACTTGCTAGCTAAGCTCGCCAGTTCGGGCAAGGGGGGTAGGTAGGCAGAGGACGGTGATCCAAGAAACTCTGAAGATGCCTAGAGCATTTGTGGCAGACCACCTGGTTCTTCAGATAAGCAAGTCGATGGAGAAAGCGGCGAGGAGTCACAGGTCTTTGACTCAAGAGACCTTGAGATCGCCGAGAATAAGAGCATGTCGGGGGGAGAGGCTGAACATGACGCAGGTCTGTGCTACGCATGAGCCAGACACGTGGATAACACAGTACCAGCGATGCCTAGCAGACGGCCTTCTCCCGCTGGATCCGACGGAGGCTAGGAAGATAAAGAAGAACTCCAGCAAGTTCACAATGATTGATGGCGAGTTGTATAGGTTTGGGTTCACACACCCACTCCTGGAATGTGTGCACGGAGAAAAATGTACAAGAATTATGGCCGAGCTCTATGAAGGGATATGTGGAAGTCACGTCGGGGGTCGAGCTCTGGCTGCAAGAACCCTCCGTGTAGGTTACTACTGGCCAACAATGAGGGAGGACTGCAAGAGGTATGCACAATGTTGCAAGCAATGTCAGCAGCACGCCGATTGGCACAAAGCGCCTCCAGAAGAGTTAAAGTCGATTTACAGCCCTTGGCCGTTTCATACGTGGGGAATTGACATCCTGGGACCTTTCCTATTGGCGATCAGGCAGATGAAGTACTTGGTGGTGGCAATTGAATATTTCACCAAGTGGATCGAAGCAGAACCAGTAGCCCAGATCACCGCACACAAGATCGAGAGCTTTGTATGGAAGAACATCGTGTGCCGGTTTGGTGTGCCTAAACGCCTGTTGTCAGACAACGGGACTCAGTTTGCAAGTCACCTGCTGAAGAAGCTGTGCGAAGAGGTGGGAAGTCAGCAGGTGTTTGCATCCGTCGATCACCCTCAAACAAACGGCCAAGTAGAGTCCGCCAATCGGGTGTTGCTAAGAGGCTTGAAGAGAAGGCTAGAGAAAGCCAAGGGATCATGGGCTGAGGAGGTACCCCGCATAGTCTGGGCGTACCACGCCACCGAGCAGTCAGGAACCCATGAGACCCCGTTTAGCCTGGTCTATGGATGCGACGCAATGATTCTAGTGGAAATCCAGGAGAACTCGCCGAGATTCCAGCACTTCGTAGCGGAACACTCGAATGAAGAAAGAAGGTTGAATCTGGATTTGCTGGATGAGGTCAGGGAGGAGGCGAGAGTAAAAGCCGAGGCAGTGAAAAGGAGGATCGAACGAAGATACAACTCGAAGGTGATGCCAAGGCAGTTTAAAGAGGGCGACCTAGTGATGAGGAAGGCCCACCAGTACGAGATGGAAAACAAGTTATCGCCTAAGTGGACAGGACCGTTCAGAATAATCGAGGCACTCGGGAACGGCACCTACCGCCTAGAGACATTGGAAGGAGGGGCGATTCCTCGCACTTGGAATGCCACACACCTCAAGTTATATTACAGTTAAAGCTTTGTAAGTAAAAACAAACACGAAGAGATATGCAAGCTTTCTGTTAAAACAGTTTGAAGGGGGCACTCTTTTTTCCCTAAGGAGGGTTTTTAATGAGGCCACCCAATAAAAGAAGAGTTTTCAAGCTTAAAGTTTTTGAGTTTGCATGCATGTTTATGTTGAAGGCTTGTAGAAAGGTGCATGCTCTCAGTTAAAGTTTTTATGTCCCTATCGTTTTTCGGCGATTGGCGGCACAGTTAAAGTTTTAAAGTCCCCCTCGCTTTTCGGCGATCGGCGGCATCAGTTAAAGTTTTAAAGTCCTCATCGTCTTTCGGCGATCGGAGGCACCAACAATGATTAAAAGACCTTAACGCCCTCGCGCGTTCTGAGGCGAGAAAGAGATAAAAGTCCTCCTCGACTTTCTGCGAGTGCAGGTGAGAACAGATTGAAAGTCCTCAGTGCATCCAGGGAAGAGGAGATGTAATCCCTGGGCAAAGTAGAGGCACTAAATAAAGACCTTCTCGCCGTCGAGCGAGTTCAGGCAAGATAAAGACCTTCTCGCCGTCGAGCGAGTTCAGGCAAGATAAAGACTTTCTCGCCGTCGAGCGAGTTCAAGCAAGATAAAGACCTTCTCGCCGTCGTGCGAGTTCAGGTAAGATAAAGACCTTCTCGTCGTTGAGCGAGTTCAGGCAAGATAAAATCCTTCTCGTCTTGAACGAGTTCAGGTATGGTGTAAAGGGTGGAAGAAGTTTAAAGGATGGCTAAGGTAGGTTCAAAGAGAACACCGTTCAAGGAAGTAAGGGCCCATTTCGATGGAGCAAATCAGTGAGTAAACGATGGAGCCCGAGGAATCGCTAAGTTAATTTCTTTAAAGCGATTTCTACAAGGAATAGCGAAGTAAACAGAGAGACAAGGCGCAAAAGCGGAAGAAGTTATAATAGAAGCGGTATCAGTTCAAATGCATAAGAAGAAAAGAAGAATTATTACAAGTAAAGATCATGCAAAAAGAAATAGGCGCTGAATCTCAGGAATTAAGTGATGGAGGGAAGCGATTAATCTTCAGAAGGCACGATCTTCCCATCCACCACTTCGTTGCATATTGACACCATGGAGAGGTCGAGCTCGGGGTACTGGCAAGCGACTTGCTCCAGGGCGGCGTCGAACCCGGCGGCAAGGACTTGGGCGGAGCTTTGCTCGAGCTCTTCGGTTTGCTGCTTGAGCTCCTCGGTTTGTTGCTTCAGCTCATCAGCTCGTTTCTTCAGTTCTTCAGTTTCCCCACGAGCTTGAGCAAGGTCTTCAGCAACCTTCTTGCCTTCGTCCCGCGTCTGGGCCAGCTCTGCAACAGTTCTCTTGTTTTCCTCTCGAGCCTTGGCGAGCTCATCCACGGCGTCGTCCCTCTCCTTCTCGACCTTTCCAAGGAGAACCTCCCGATCAGCCGACCTTTTTTCAAGGTTCTCTACCTTGGCTGCATCCGCTTTCATTGATGCCTCCAAGTTGGCCACCTTGAGCCTGTAGGGAACCAGCTTACTCTCCAGCTCGATTTTCTCTTGAGCTAGGAGGTGCAGTTTCTGGTGCAGATCGGAGGCCTCCTTGCGTGCAACCCTCAGCTCAGCACTCATGGCATCCTCCACCCTTGAGTGATCGATCTCTGCCATCATTAGATTGCAAGACAGTTTTTCTGCCTCAATCCTTATCAGGCGATTCTCCTCCTGGAGTGTTGAGATCTCGTCCTGAAGCTTTTTGTTTGAGCTCTTCACAACCTTTGTTACGATCGAGGGGAGGTCCTCTGCCATCATCTTGAGTTTAGCAGTGAAGGGCCCCCAAACTTCTTTGACCAAGGGGGGGAAGGCTTGCAGCTGCTGTTGGTGGAGGTGCTGAAGGAGCCTGATGCTGGCTTTCACCACCACCCTCTTGAGTTGGTAGAGCGAGGGGGGCTTCCTGGCGTGGTGGTGAAGTGGGGGACTCGGTTATGAGTATCGGCGAGTTGTGGGCACCTTCATCCCCACCTGGTGCGGCTCCAGCAATCGAGGTGGTTGAAGGAGGACCCTCTCCAGCAGATACAAACGGCGTGGAGGCGCTAGGAGGGTTCTCTATGAAGTTGGGCTCGCTGCCTTCAACCACAGGGAGCGCGACCGCCAAGGGTGTTGCTTGGACTGGCGGTGTTGGAGCTGGGGGAGAGGGCGGTGTTGGAGCTGGGGGAGAGGGCGGTGTTGGAGCTGGGGGAGAGGGCGGTGTTGGTGTTGGGAGAGCGGGTGGTGAAGAAGGTGCCACCCTTTTTCTTTTGGTGACAAGGCCGTCCTCAGTCGCCTCGTCATCCTCATCCTCTTGAACCACTTGAGGGGTTTTCCTCTTTGGTTTCCTCAAGATGAGCTTTTTTCGTTGAAGGGCGGGCAGTGTCTCTGGAGGAGCTGGACCTTGAGGAGGCGATCTGCCCTGGGCAGCGGCGATCTCCACCACCGAGTTGGGCACGGTTTGGGAACCCGTCACCAACTTATGAGTTTGGGCGAGCGCCCTCAGTTCAGCTAATTTGCCTTTGCCCAACATGAAGTCTGCACAGGGTAAGAATAGACAAGTAAGCACAAGAGCAAAAACAAAATATACGAGTATGTGTGTGAATAATGCAAACAAATGGCGCATGAATTAAAAACCAAGTCTAGTACGCAACAAGCAGGACGCCCGATGGTAGATAACAGAGATGCGAAATCAGTCCCAACACAAAACGAAAACCTAAGTGTCGAGGTAAAGGCTAACCTATGAGCTTCGAGTTGGCCCTCGGAGAACTCGAAGGAGATTATTGAGGAGGTGGGAAAGGTGATGTTGGCGGCTACTACTTTCTTCCAGAAAAGACATAGATCTTTGTCTAGCTCGCCCATGTTGTCAGGACTTCTGGGCCTCCTAAAGCTCTCTTTGGCGTCTTTGTTCCCCTTGTGTACCCAGTACAAGGGGAAGCCGTCGAGCAGAGAAGGATCTTGGTCATTGGCGCACACCTTCACGAATTTTCCTTTCCAATCTTTGTAAGATTGCTGGAAGATGGAGAGGATTGACCTCCCAGCAATCCCGTTCAGGCTAATCTAGAGGCGGTCTCCTGGATTCTTAGCTTCAAAAAGGAAGAGGAAAACGTCAACCGAAGCTGGCAATCCCAGGTGTGCGCACATGATCTGAAACACCCTTACGAACGCCCAGCTGTTGGGATGAAGCTGGGTGGGGGCGATATCGAGCTCGGTTAATAATTCCCTCTCGTAGCGAGTGAAGGGAAGTCAGAGCTTCACCTTCTTGAAGAACGTCGCGTAGAGGAAGCAGAACAGCTCGTCGTTGTTCGCTTTATCGTCGGCGCAGATCAGTTCATCCGGGTGGCAAGGCAGCACGGCCATTTTGCTGTCATGCTCCTTATGGAATGAGAGCTCGGATTGGTCCCCTTTCCTTAGTCGGTGCACGCCCAACTCTGTGTTTATGGAAGAGGTTTCTTTCAACAAAGCTGAGGTGGCCCACGGGTAGAGCTTCTTGTAGTCTTGTGTGGGAATGGAGGCTCCTCCGGCGACTGGTGGAGTTGCCTGAGGGAGATTGGAGTGAGAAGTTGCAGGCCTCTCAGCCTGCGTAGAAGGAGCACCAGATGCTCGTGGTAGGTTATGTGCTTGGGGTGGAGGGTTTCGCGATGGAGGAGGAGGGTTCGCGGTGATTTTCGTGCGAGCCATCGCAGGAACTGCAAAGGAAAAAGGAAAAAGGATGAACAAAGGTTACAGAGAATGACTCGATTGTGGGCGAAGAATGGAGAACGAACGAACGGGAGTTCGTTGTGACGAATGTAATGGAAGACGAAGCCCTAAGTTACGAGAGGGAAGAAGAGGAGGAAACAACCCACAGCGTATGCACCAGACAGATAATGGATGATGCGAATCGGTTAAAATGCAGCAAATATCAACAGAAGAAGTAAAAGAGGTACCTTTCGACGATCAGATGAGCGTTGAAGGGAGTTGGAGATTGAGAGAGTTGAGGAGCGTCGTGGGTTCGCAGAGAAAACTCAGAGCGTTTGAGAATGCAGAGAGATGATGAAACAGTGGAAATGAAAGGGTTTAAGGGTTTTTCAAACGTTTTTGAAAGCGCAAACGACAGCTGAAGATGACCGTTGATGAAGCCACGTGTCGAGCGATTGGAAAAAGGGGTTTGGTGGAGCGTTAGAAAAGCAGAGGGTACGAACGTTTGGAATTCCGTGCCAAGCGCCACGTAGATCGGCAGTGATGTGACCTCTTAGTCTTTTCGCTGGACAAGTCTTCGCTTAAGACTAGGGGGCTTGTGTACCGCCCAGGTAGTCGGAATTGATGACGTGGCAGCAAGCTATAATATAGGCGTTGATGGAGATCAAACTCAAGAGGACATGGAGGCCAATCAACAAGATCAAGAAGAGGTGGAGGCACAAATGGAGGACGCCCATGGAGGTCAAAGTCCACCTCAAAGGATTACAAGAAGCATGTTCAAAGCTTTGGGAGCTAAAGGACATTTATTTTCTCTTTTTGTAATTTCTTTAGTTGAAGGTGCTTAGAGGGAAACATTAGAAACCTCTTTTGTTTTAGCATCTTTTAGGCTTTAGTTAGGAGCTTTAGGAGGGGGGGTGTATTAGTAGATAGGTGTAGGAGTAGAATAGGAGGTGCCAAAGTGAAGGAAAGAGTCACACCTTCCTCATGCATGGTTTAGGCGCCGGTTTTAGCTAGTTTTAGGAGGGAATTTTTGAAATGTTTAGCTTGCATTTTCAGCACCTTAGGCTATAAATAGAGGTGCTCTCTTTGTAAAATTGAGATTGGAATTAATCTAAGAAAACTCTACTCAAATTTTGAGTGAATTTTGGAGAGCTTTGAGCCTTCTTCTCTAGTCTTATCTTGATGGATCATTGGAGTCCTCAAGTGGCGGCATCACTCTCATCTAGGAGCATTCCACACTTCTAGTGGCGAGATCATCCAACATTCTTCCATCTTCATGAGCACTCTCTTCTCCTTCCTTTCTTCTCTTTCTATTGTTTTTGTTAGCTTGTGTTCTTGAGTTTTGGTTTGGTGTTCTTGCTGTTTTTTTTATGAGTTTTGGTTCGGCAGTTTTATATTTCAGTCCATTCATCTTGTTCCTTTGCTTTTCTTACTCTTTTGTTTGGTTCAATTTGACTAAAATTGGTTCATCCAAATGAGTTTGGGATTTGGTACAAGTTTTTGGTGAGTTCTTGTCTTAGAACAATGATCCAACTCTAAGAAAAGTGCCTCTATAATGTCTAACTCAAGGTGACTCCTAAGAAGGTCAAGAACCTTTCTCTATATGGCTATTGGAATCACATCAGGCGTGTTGAATGGGACGCCTGACTGGTAGAAGGGAAGGAAGTCGGGGGGGCTCGTGTAGTTGCCAGTCGTTAAGATGGCGTGCCCCGATCTCTAGCATACCTAAACCGGCGGTCACCGAGTTTGTGTCGTAGTCGCCGGATGTGAACCCAGGCGACAAGGCGATCGGAGATCGCCTAGAGGAGGACATCGCCGAAAGATCAGGAAAGCTTGTTCCAGGCTTTCGAGGCGAAGGATGAAGTTATCAGATGGTCATTCCCTAGCTGGCCAGAGGTTGAGGTCAGGGAACAGCTTACCCGAACATGCACAGTGAAGTAAGTGAAGTAGAATATAATGGCGGCCGACGAGACCACAGGGAAGGTGTATGTGATGACACCCGTACTTGCCACACAGAAGAGATCGCGCTCCAAGGCAGCTATACGCTGAGTTGCTTCCTGCATAGGTAACTTAGTCGAACAGCCTGAGGAGTAAGAAGTGACGCTCAAGCAGAGGATGCTCAAGCAGAGGATGCTCCAGATGGTGACACGTGTACAGCTGGATGCGAGCCACGTGTCCAGATGTGTAACTGTTAGGAGAGAGAAAGCGCACAGGTATATAAGGGATCCTAACGAACTTCTGAGGTATGCGCGTTTTAGAATACTTCTTTTACGCTCGCGAGAACTTGAGTACGCTGAGAGAGAACATTGCACGGTTCATGAAGTTCTTAGTTTTCCTCTTAGTATTTTGGTGGTTCAGTCGCTGACTTGAGCGTCGGAGCGCGATCGGCCGCAGCGGCGCCGTTCTGTCTTTTGCAGGTTCTTGGGGTGAATCAAGGTGAAGGACAGGAGCTAACACGGTGCAAAGTCGATCCAGAGGAAGCTACCTTTGACAAGGCAAGGCTCTCGCGTTCTGGTCAACAGGCAGGATCAAGTACCAAGTCTTGCCTTAGCCAAAAACTATCCCTCAAAAACTTCACACAATTCTTTTTCGAAGCGTGATTAATCCACTAATTAAACAAAGGTGAAATGTAATTACAACTCAAAGAAATTGAATTGTACAAATTTAATTTCAGCTTGCTAAACTATGCACTCCTTTGACTTGTTCTTGCTCTTCTTTGTTGTGCCCTTCAAAGTGTATGGTTTTTTATATTTGTATTTGTTGCTGCTCCTTGCCTTAACCTCTTATGATTTAAGCAATTAAATTCTTCAAAACAGTACCTACTAAGTAGAGCTAGACTCACATCAAGTCAATTTCCACTTAACAAGCACCAATTGAAATTCATCCACCAACAATTTTAAAGGTCAAGAAAAGAAAGCAAGAAACAAATTAAATTTGAAAAGTACCACAACAACTGGATTTAATGATATGACACAACTTAGAAGGAGTTCAGAATGATATTGGACAAGCAAATAAAAAATAGGCACTCAACAAAGGTTGGCACACAAAAGGAACCCAAAGATAGGCACTAGAATTGATTTGAAAAACCAAAAAGCACTAGTGGAAAATTAAGGTTCAGAAAGCGTCACTTAAAATATTTATGTTGAGCTAGAGTTTATGACATTTAAAATGTGTTCTCTTGGCCCCTCTTTGACCATAACTCTAGTGGTTGCCTTATTTTGATATTTAGGTGGCCTTTCAAAGGATTGGTGTTGGGGCCTCTTCCATCACGCTGGTAGGTCGCCCCTACATTCTTAAGCACGAAGGGCATCACTTTGTAACAGTAACAGGAGAGCTCCGTCATGAACTAAGGAGTCTATACCCTGAGGCACTGTATACCAGGGCGTCGATGCTAGGCACCGAGTAGGAGTCCTTCGGACAAGCTTTGTTAAGATCTGTGAAGTTCACACACATCCTCCACTTCCCGCTGGCCTTCTTGACCAACACTACGTTTACTAGCTACTCGGGGTATTGGATTTCCTTGATATGGCCAGCGGTCAGCAGCTTCTGGGTCTCTTCTCTGATGACCAGTTGCCTATCATCATTGAACTTTGGCCATCTCTGGCGGACAGGTCGGACCTTTGGGTCCATGGTGAGGTGATGACACAAGAAATCGGGGTCGATGACTGGCATGTCTGACGCTGACCATGCAAAAGCATCCATGTGTCGTGCTATGACCTCGACAATCTGGTCCTGGGCTTCTTGGCCCAGAGATCTGCCAAGTTTGAACATCTTACCCCCGATCTCCCTCTCCAGCACTTCCTCTACAAGCTCGGGTCGTCTCTCCCGGGCGATCTCGAGACGGGTGACCCCTTCTTCCCTTGGAGGTTGGGTAGTGACTGAGCACACTCCACTTTTGGTCATGAGGCTATTCTCACAGCACCTCTTGGCCTCCTTCTGATCAGACTTCATGGTGATCACGACTCCTTCAAGGGAAGACAACTTCATCTTCATATGCCTCGATGAGGCCACTGCTCCAATCCTTTTAAAAGAAGGTCTGCCCAAAAGAATGTTATAAGCTGAAGGAGCCCGAAAATTGTGTCTGGGTGGGGTGTTCTCTCTCGTGCGTGCCCTGGTTTGGGGCTTCCTTGCTTCGTACAGTGGATGTTCTCTCGGGGCCTTCTTCTCTTTCGTGGCCTCATGTACCTTCGTGGGCTGAGGACGACCTGTTCCCCGAGGTCGGACGGGGAAAACGCTACCGTGTTTTTCTGTAAGCCGGTCCTCTGCGACGATGTGTGCCACAACTCGACGCCTAATCTCGCAAAATGTCTTTGGGCAACATCTTATCAGCGAGTCGCTGAAAGCCCCTGGCAGCACTCCTTTGGTGAAGGCATGCACCGTCATGGCTTCGTCCTTGGTGTGTAGTTTCACCACTTGTACTCCAAACCTATTTAAGAACTCTTTCAATGACTCTCCCTGGTATTGCCTTACGTCAAAGAGATCGTAAGAGATTGGAGGGGGAGCCCGATTGACAATGTATTGTTCTCTAAACAGCGTTGTGAATTGGTCGAACGAAGTAATATGTTCGTCAGGAAGACTGACGAACCAGTCCAACACTGTGCCTGCCAGCGTGCTCATGAATAACTTATAGTACACAGCATCGGAGCTTCCTAAAAGCATAATCTGGGTGTGGAACACTGTGATATGCGCCTCTGGGTCCTCTACACCTATGAAGGTGACCTTTGGGCCCATGAACATGGCTGGTATCACATTGTCCATGATCACCTGAGAGAACGACATTGGGTGAGCCCTAACTGGTAGGGGCGGGGCTCGCTCATCCACGGTGCATACATTCTGCAAATTCCTGCTCAGCTCCTCATTGGTTCTGTGCAACTCTTCATTGTTCGCTTGCGATGTGGCCAAGTCAAATTGGAAACGATCCTGATCGACTCTAGACGCTGCTACCGCATCCTGAAGGGCGCGTATGGTCTCCATGAGTTGTTGCATGGTGACATTGTCCCCTCCTGCAGGCGCAGCAGATCCTTGCCTCGTGCTTCTCTTGTTGATGGTGGCTCTCAACACGATTGTGAATGGGACCTAGTTTTATCGGGCCCCACGGTGGACGCCAAATGTTCTCGCCAGTTGACTTGGTTGTCGGTTGACTCTAACGGCAACCCCAGGCCCCGGTTGTCTCCTCTTTCAGTCAAGTTTCCTTGGGTTGAAGAACGCCTTTCCTGCAAAGACAAAGGGGCGCCCTTACGGCCGTTTGCACTCTGACACTTAAGTCAGTAAGGGCTAAAGAAACAATAATGTGTGTAAAGCAGTTTCAGTCTTAGAAACGACGTACCTTTTCTAGGGTTCTTACCACCCTTTATATAGGTTGTATCTAGGGTTACTTCTGTTTTGTTCCCACGTCTCTTAGTGGGCTTAGGATTCATGGGAGAATGTTCTTGTGCCGCTATTACACAATCTTAGCGTATTCTAGCGCATATGAATTTCCTTTTCTAGAGTGCATGCACCTACTCATGTACCAATGCTGCGGAATCATCTGTTATGTACGTGCCCTAAGTTCTCATGTACCAGGCATGTAGTCTTTCCTTGGAAACCCTAACCCTAACGGGTCTTAGCGCCTCCAAGGAACACTTTCTTGTGTCGTACCCGAATGTACCATACACACCCCATGCATGATCCTCTCGTGACTTAGGTCTTTTTGGTATCTAGTGTTAACTCATACTGTTTGTGGGGCCCAGCTTACGTGGCCCACCATTACTATCATACCACAAATGTCCAATGTTCAATGTCTTTCTCTGGCGCCGATGATCGATGTCTTTCTTTGGTGCCAATGATCGAGGTCTTGGCCAGTACACAAGTACTGGAACCATCGTGATACGTGCCAGAAATGTCTTATAAAGACAATAACTTAGGGAACCGTCATGATATTGTGCAGTTAATTACAAAATTACCATCGTGCATTTTATAACTATGGTTATTTCTAAACCGTCTTTGTAAGGGGTCTTTTATGAATCTTTTTGTACTAGTGATAGTTCTTACAACCATTTACAAGTTTATTATTTTGGTGAGGAAGACGAACATGTTAAAAATATTAGTATAATTTAAAAAATAATAATTTCAATCCCAGGTTATTATTAGTTTTATAGACTATTACTTTTATGGGTAAACATTGCTTCAATATTTTTCGAATGTTACTTTTGTGATTTTTGCACTTATTATATTTTAAACCCAAAGCAAGAAAATAAAATGACAACGACACAACCACTCTTATAAAAATTTTCAATCTTTTTTCTATTATTATTATTATTATTTTCTTAAAACATTGGTGTTCATAAGGTTCATAGATTCTTCGATACACTTGATTGATCTAGAAGATTTTGTATCTTGAGAGAGGAACAAATATTATTTTGACAAAGAAACAAGCTCTCGACCATGTATTGTTATTGTTTGTCATAAGAATTGTTTGGTTTGATCAAATTTCATTTATTCTCATCTTTGTCTTTTTACTTACATTCTTAAAGAGAAAAATATTCATTATTCTTTTTATTGAAAAATCCAAGATAATATTTTTCTATATTTGTTTGTATTTGTCTCAGGAGACCTATCTCAAAAAAAATCTTGAAAGGTTTGGCATAACAAAATTGAAACCTATTTCTACATCGCTTGTGAGTGTTGGTAGTATGTTTACGTCTAACCCAAGAAGAGCACATTGGTATGCTCTTAAGTGTATCCTTCGATATTTGAAGGGATCACTTTGAAAATTCTTGATTTATGGTAGAGTTAGACGATCTGTCAAAGATGTTCCCTTTTGTTCCGGCCGGTTGACCTGGGTCGTCTTTACGAGTGGCTTGTACTCACGAGCTAGAGCACCTTCGTTCTCTCTTGTATATGAGTACCTGAAAAAGAAGAACAAAGGGGCGCCCTCGCGGCTGTTTGCACTCCGACGCTCAAGTTAGCTAGCGAGAAACACCAAAGTGACTGAAAATTGTATGATTATCTCAATAACTGGAATTGTGTGGCTAAACTGTGTTGCCCTAATTGCCTTGTGCTCACAGCTGGGTGTGCCGTCAAGAACAACTAGGGTTTAGTGCTCTGTATAACTATGAAAGTGTACCTTACTAGGGCTCTTCGTGCCCTTTATATAGGTGAAAACTAGGGTTTACCTCTGCGTTGCTTGCTATTATCTAGGGTTCCTTGGAGAAGGTCCTTGCGCCGCTATCTTTAGGATCTTAGCGTATCCGGCCCATGGACTTCCCTTATCTGGAGTGCAATGTATAACCTTGCGGCCACTTGGGCTTTAACTTAAGCGTCGTATCTCTTGCGCTATGTTGACTATACGATGCCTATGTTGACTTCTTGACCACCTACCTTTCTCTTGTCCACGTCATCACACCCGATGACCTGGACGGTACACCTTTGAAGGCTTTATAGACTGAGATTTTGTAGGGTCTTTGGACACTAGAAAATTACTCACTAGCTATGTGCTTAATGCTTATGGTATTGCTATCAATTGGAAGACCAGTCTCCAAAAGGTAGTGGTTTTGTCAACCGCAGAAGAAAAGTATATTGTCATAACTGAAGTAGTAAAAGAAGCCTAGTGGCTTAAGGGCCTAGCCAAAGAGCTGAAGATGTAAGATCAAGTTGTAAGAGTTCAATGTGATAACGGTAGTGCAATACAATTGTCAAAGAACCAAACTTATCATGAAAGAACGAAGCACATTGATGTGAAGCTACACTTCATGAGAGAAGAAATTTTTCGTGGACCTGTGAAGGTGGTAAAGGTCTCGACAGGTCATAATCCATTTGATATGATCACGAAGGTATTTTCTGGCAGTAATTTCTTTCATTGTTTGAATCTAAGCCAGTTGATTGGTGTTTAAAGTCTATAATGGACTTGAAATTTTAAAGTGTTTTATCACTCAGGAGGTTTATACTAAACCATTGTGGAGATATGTTAAGTTTGGTTCAGGTAAAAATCTAAGTTTCAAGTTCCTAGATCATCTAGATGTTTCATTGTCTAATGGTTCAAGATTTTCAAACGGATAGTATTCATCTGATGGCTATCATCGTTTGATGGGTATCATCGTCTGGTGAGTATAAGCGTCTGTGGAGAATTTTTGTTTTGTTTTGTCTGCTTATTTTATTTAATTTCCCTGTAACTGTTGGCGCCTCATGGTATTTTAAACTCAACTGTTGCATACGTGGTTGGTTTGTATGAGAAACGCACATAGTAGGAAGTTGTATGACAATTACTTTCTGTCTTGTAACGTGAACTTCACATTTATATGTAACGTAACAGTTGAGATTTTTGTGGTCAAGTTTAGAGAGAAAATTTGTGTTGTAATATCTAAGGATACTGATAGTGAAACTCTGTTCGTGGACGTAGACTTGAATTTTTGTAAAGAAGTTGTATATAATGAAATGAATTCTTTTAAATAAATAAAACTTGGTTTTTAATTAAGCTTCCTCCTGGTTGTAAAAGTATTGGATGTAAATGAGTTTTTAAGAAAAAAATTAAGAACTAATAGATTTATAGACAAATTTAAGGCAAGACTTATTGTTATTGGTTGCCAAGAGGTGTATATTTCTTTGATACATATTCATCTTTTTCAAAAGTTACTACTATTAGAGTTTTAAGTACAATTTTTTGTATTTTTTTTTATAAATTTATCAAATGGATATTAAAATGGTGATTTAGAAGAGAAAATATATATGAATGAACCCGAGGGCTTTATAGATCTCGAAAAAGAAAATAAAGTATGTAAACTTGTTAAATCTTTATATGTTCTAAAACAAGCACCAAAGAAATGACATTAAAAATTTAATCAAGTAATTTTTTTATACGGTTTGCATAATAATAATAATAATAATAATAATAATAATAATAAATATGTGTATGTAAAACAATATGATGATGATGTTTATGCTTATATGTAGTTGACATATTAAATTAGGTAGCAATCTAAAAATTATAAAAACTGTGAAAGATTTAGTGTCAAGTAATTTTGACATGAAGGACCTTGGTCCCATGGATGTAATTTTGGGTATTAAACTTATAAAGAAAGGTGATGACACTAGTGCAAAAAGCAGAAAAGCATACTCTTTATTTAGTGCAGTTTTTGCGCTACCCGCTTTCGTAAAAAATGTGGTGGCATTTTTTAAATTATTTTGATTTACGAATGCGGTTTATCTTTAGCCGCATTCGTAAATCTTTTTTTACCCACACACAATTTCATACTTTCTTTCTCGTCTTTGCCTTCGTTTCGCGTTCGCACTCTGAGTTCGTCTCCTTCTGCTGCATCTGCATTCCATTTGTGCAATGTAAGTTTCTTGAGCTCTCTTTCTTCCTCTTCCTCTTCACAAATATATGCATAGATGTTTTCGTTTTTCTTTTTCCTTGCATTGGTGGTCTCGAAGCACTGTTTCGTTGGCTGACATTCGTTTTTCTTACATTGTTTGGTTTCTTGCATTGCTCAGTACTCTTTCATTGTCTTCGTGGGTTCTTGTGGGTTTTTTGGTTTGCTCCGTTGCTGCTTCCCTGTTCGCCGCCGCTTCTGCTGCCGCCACCGTTGTTGGCGCTCTTGTGACTCTTCATCAACGTTGCCTTCACACAAGATTAACAATGTTTTAAATTTTTTTTTTCATGATTTGGCATATACAAGTGCGGCTAAAACAAATAGCCGCACTTGTAAATGGTATTTATAAATGCGGCTATATAGCCGCATTTGTATTTCTTGATTTGCAAGTGCATGTTGATCAAATGCGGCTATAAAGCCGTATTTATAAATTTGAAATAGCCGCACTTGTTTTATGTTTCTGCACTAGTGTGACATTATTTTAACTTAATCTTGTTATGTATAAATTTTTTTGAAGAAAATAAATTATTTTGATGTGAAACTAGTTTTAACGTCTTGTAACTCGTCTATTAAATTTAAAAATTTAGTTGAATGTATGAATGGATGGATCGATGGATGAATAGATGTATGTATTTATGTATGTATGGATTGATATATGGATGGATAGATATATGAATGTCTAGATGTATGAATGGATGTATGTATATATGTATGCATGAATGGATGTATGTATGGATGAATGGATGGATGAATGTATGGATGTATGTATGGATGTATATATGTATGAATGGATGGATGGATGTATGTATCTATGCGTGTATGGATGTATGCATGTATATATGTATGTATGAATGGATGTTTGTATGTATGTATGTATGGATGGATGAGTGGATGAATGGATGGATATACGGATGGATGGATGGATGTATGAATGTATGGATGTATGTATTTTCACAAATATTCTTAAATTATTGGTTCCTTATTGCATTAATAAATTTCTCTAGATCCGATGTTGTTGTTGTGTTTTTATTTTTATAAAAGCTTTTATGTTAGGCATCACTATGCAACTTGACATCTCATCTATTCTAACACCTCAAGTAACTACAATCATCTGTCATCACATGAAAAAGGATTATTAAAAAAAAGAAAAAAGAAAGAAAATTCAAAATATAATATGGGGGGATTAGACCAAAACGCATATATTAACAAAAACGATACATAGGTAGACTATACCTATTCATAAAGAATTGTAAGAACAGACTTGATGGAAGCCTATTATACTAATGAAATGATTCTCTATGAATAAATCTTAAATTAGTCAACTTATTAGCACACACATTCCGTTCACGAAAAATATGAGAAACCTTAAACCTGATTTTCCCACAGTAATTAAGACAAGTATTCCATCAATTATGAAGCATCCACGGAAGATTAGTCCTAGCAGTAAATGTAGAACAAACCAAGGCAGAATCACATTCAAGCCATACATTAGTAAGCGAATCCAATGTTGTTTATGCAGTTGGAAGATTAGGAAAATATACATATAATTTTGATCATTCTCATTGGATTGCATTTAAATACTTGAAATGAACCATTAATTATGACATTCATTATACACATTTTCCTGTTGTTGTTGAAGGAAATGATATAGTGATGCAAATTGGAATTTCGATTTTGATGAAACAAACTGGTTATGTTTTTCTTTTTACTTTAAGTGGAAACGCAATATCATGAAAATATGTTAAACAAACTATTATCTCACGATCTATCATGGAAGTTGAGATTATTGTTCTAGATACTGCTACTACTAAGGTAGAATTTCTTAAAGTTTTTCTATATGATTTACCATTGTTAAATAAGCTTATACCTCTTATTTCAATGCATTTTGATATTCAAGTTGCTATGTTTAAAGTTTCTAGCAACAAAATTAATGAAAAAATAAGGCAATTGAGAGTAAGACACAAATCTATTAGAAACTTATTACTCATGGTATTATTTCTTTTGACTTTGTCCAGTCAGAAAGAAACATTAAGGATCCACTTATCAAAGGGTTAACGCATTAATAAGTACTTGGGTTGTTGAGAGGAAAGATATTAAAGCCCATATGATGTGATTCCACTAGCACAATTAGGAATCATCTTAGGAAAGATTCTTGACATTCTTAGGAATCATCTTGAGTTGGTTATGAGATAGACACTTTATCATAGAATTGGATCAAGGTCCTATGAACAAGAACTCACCAAAACTAGTGCCAAAACACAAACTCATATGGAAGTTCCAATTATTGTCAAATTGAACCGATTAAAATGAGAGGAAAAGTAAATGAACCGATTGAAACTCTAAAGAAAGCAATTGAACCGAACAAAACATGAAAAGGAGCTACTGAACTGAATTAAAACAATAAGAAATTGAAAAGAACCGAACAAAAGTGCAAGAAAAGGAAGATGAACCGAATAAAAGAAACTACACTTGTTTTAGAGTTCATATGGACATGGAAATGGAAGAACTAAATGGAGAAGAGAGGAAACTTATGTGGATGAAGAACTTGATTGATGAACACGCCACTTGAAGTGTGATTGCTCCAAGATAAGTGTGAATTGCCGCCACTTGACGGAACCAAGGCTCTCAAGATGAGACTAGGAAGAGGAGAAATCAAATCTCACTCACTCAATCACCAAATTGGGAGAGTTTCTTTACTACAAATTCCAAATCTCAATTGTGAATGACCTAAGCCCTCCTTTTATAGGAGCAAGGGCTGGTCATGAAGCTTACAACATAAGCTAACCAAAAGACTCTTCATATGCTACTTACTAATAGCGCCTAAATGAAGCATGAAGAGTACTCTTCTAGAAAATTCTAAACTAATGCCTAAAGATGCTTTTACAAAAGAGGTATCTAAGGTTTCCCTCTAAGCACCTTTCCTAAAAACTATGTATTTAAACATTCTATATTATTTACAAATTTATAAAAGAAACTATAAAGAGAGATATTTAAATGAAGCCTATTCTTGAAAACTTGTAGACTTCTTTGGCTTTAGGCTTGATCCTCTCTTTATTTTATGTCTTCTTTTAATTTTGAAAAGACTAGAAGGAAGAACTTCAAATGTGTAGGTGAATGACCTCTCCCTTCATTAATAAAAGCCTCCTTTATTTGATTCTCATCACCATAAGTTAGTTACAATAATGAACACTCATTTACATAGCCGCATTTATAAATCGCATTTACAAGAGGCGTTTAGGGTTTCTTTTCTTTTTCATGGTTGATTGGGTTTCTAATCAAAGTTTTGATCCCTTTTGAAGAGCATGGTCATTATTTTAGCATTTCTTTTGATCTCTTGGTGCATTCATATTATACATCTTCGTATTTCATCCCAATGGAAGTCCAAAAAAAGCAAATAAAAATTCGCCAATGAAACGCAAATATATGACGGTGCAAGGAGGCAACAACGACGAGCAAGGCATCGCAAAAAGCAAACAAAAACCTTCCTAAGAATGACCTTAGCAATGACATAAGACAAAACATAAGAGAAACACAAAACATACAAAAATCAATGGTGAAGAAGAAGAGAAAAAGACAATGCTTACCTATGGCACGAAGACAATGCAAAGAAGAAAGGAAAAAAAGAGGAAGCACAGTTAATGGAGGAAGCACATAAGAGAAACGAAGCATGGAGAAAGGAGAATATCAAAATGTAAGTGGCGCATTTCTGAATTAAGGTTAAAAAGGTTTTAAGAAGGCGGCTATTTGTAAAACTGCATTCGTAAATTAAGCGTTTTGATTTACAAGGGCGACTATACAAATAGCCGCATTCGTAAATCAAAGCGTTTTGATTTACAAGGGTTGTTGTACAAGTAGTCGCCCTTGTAAATTCAAACGCTTGATTTACAAGTGCGGTTTTACTAATAGTCGCATTTGTAAATGAACTTAATTACAAAAATGTCACCACATTTTTTACGAAAGCGTTTAAGCGCAAAACCGCACTTAATAAACCACACTTGTTTATACATTTTGCACTAGTTTATACATTTTGCACTAGTGTGTGAGACATGGATAAGTCTCTAAGTGACACTCGTGAAACAAGATACATCCACAAGAGTGTAACTTGCAATACATATTAGAACATAAAATGAACGCTTCGAGTGAAATTTTATTTGCAATAGGTATAAGGTTAAAAGTCAGAAGGTTCTTTATGTTGAAATATGATATTTTATTTTTAAAAGAAAGTAATTTCAATCATAGTGTTACTAATTTTTTTTTTTTGGGTAAATGTTAGAGTGAACAATCTTTTGAATGTTACTTTTGTCGGTGAATGAGTGAGCGTTGCCACACTTATTATATTTTTACCAAATTTATTACTAATTGCTCATGTTTATCCATAAATACAACATAGTTAAAGCAATAAAATACAACAACGCAACCACTCTTAAAAAGTTTTCAATCTTCATATGAGGTGGAGATGTTTTTTCTCTAAAAATAGTGCTCTATATGTCTCATCTCAAGCTCTTTCTCTTCACTTATTCATTAATAATTTTTATTATGTATTATTGATATTTGTCATAAGAGTTATTTAACTTTGATCAATTTCATTTACTTTTGCCTTTCTCTTTTTGCTAACATTTTTAGAGAGAGAAATCTTTATTATTCTTTTTTGTTTCAAAAAATAGAGATATTATTTTATCAGAAAGTTTAACAAGTGGAAACATTCACTTAGAGGGTAGAGATTGTTATAAGTAAAGCGGAAGCTTAGTTAGACAATTTGGTGTGAAGTGTTTGCACGGATTCTTTGAATTTGTCTGCGACAGGCTTCAATTTGATTTATTAATTTCTACTAATTCTTGAAGTGGAGTGGGTAATAAATTCTTTGAAAGAACTTACTCATGAATCACTTGTATTCCCTTTTTCTTAGTTGGTACTGCAATAAAAACGTACAACTAATTCTCTGGGAACATTAAAAATGAAGTAGACCTATCACTTACGTGTGTCTTTAATTTCCTGCCATATAATCATAAAAAATTGTCTAGCATATATTTTGGCGTGTATGTTTTTTTAAAACAAATTGGTATAATTTCTTTCTGTTTTTTTTTTGTTACTTTTTTTAGTTATAATTTAAAGTTTTAGCATGTAAATTAAGATATATTTTATATTTTATTTATATGACAATTATTTAATTTTTAAAATATTTTAGATCTCTTTTTTATTATTTTAGCATTTTATACATTTTTATTTCATTTTTTAAAAAAGCGGAAATAGAAAAATATAATAAATAAAGCAATTATTCTTATATTGAACTTTTAAAATGAAGGGAAAAATAACAGATATTCGTCTTAACAATATTATTAAATGTAGCAATTGTTGAATAAAAAAAAAATCTTTGACAAAATATATTTATCAAAAGTTTGAAAGACAGTTGTGAGTTATTTAATATAAAATGCCAATAAACAAAGTTTTCTAATAATAAATATTTTAACATAAAAATTTATTAACGTGAAAAGATTCAAAACAAAATAAGTAGTCCAAAAAATTTACTTCTGTATTCCTATTAAAAAAAATTTCACAAAATTAGAAAATTAGCTTTGTCACTATGAAAGCTAATATGAAAAGGTTTCATGTGATAAATTTTAAGTTGTGATTTAATTGAGTAAAATTTTATATTTTAATATTGAGTTAGTATAAGTAAAGTTAAAGCAATTTAACATTCAGGTACACAAACGACATGAATATGATTGTTTAAGAGACGGTGTCTTAAACTAAAATGATAAAGTGATAGCTAAAGAGAGGGAGGAAATTAATACTCACTCTCTAGTGAACAATCCTGTGGTATATGGATCACTACTTTGTTTATCTTAGTCATATTTACTATTTGAAAAATAATACTCAATTATTAACCTAAAGTGACTCTTGTTCAAAAAATACCCATTTCAGGCAGGAGTGATTAGGTTTAAGGAATACTTTCTTTTAGAAAGGATTTGATGGGTCAAAAAATACTTGATTTAGCTAAAAATGTTTGGTTCAAATAATACTTTATTTTAACCGAGTGGTTATGTTCAAAGAATACTCAATTTTAGCCAGAAGTGATTGCATCCAAAGAGTACTTAGTTTTAACCAGAAATAGTTGTGTTCCAACCAATAATCAAGGGAAACCTTTTCATATTGCATAACTATTCCTTTGCACACTTACACTCTTGAAAGAAAAGTTTGATTCTTTGAAGTCTTTTCACTCTCTTTCATTCAAACCCTATTCGTGAAAATCAAATGGAACCTAAAAAAGTCACACAAAAGACTCCTCTATCTCTAACTCCAGGGAGGCATGCTAATGTTTGTAGAACCACATTTCATTCCCGTGAAATCTTTGAACTTCTTCAATTTGGAGCGTGTCAACTACACTTTGGATAAGGTATTTATTCCAATGGGATAGGTGAAGTTTCTTGCCCTAAGAAACTCCTAGAACCATAAAACATATATGGCTTATTTTTGGACGAATGCATAGTCAGTACACAATGACTTCAAGCACGGAGTCACTAGCAAAGTGGTTAGAGTCTTTACCATCAATATTGCCAAGGCTGAACATTTGAAGAAGGAAGGTCCATCTTTCTCAAACCAGTGGGTCGATAACCTGACCATTGAAGAGGTGGACACCTTGTTGTATGGCATCGAGAACAAACGCCATGGTGATGATCTTTCTAAAAAGCTCCAACTTACTACCTTTGGGAATAGTGGTTCATAATACCGTCTTCAATATGTTCTTACAACGCACAAGTTCTTTGGATAATGTTTTGGACAATGACCGATCCATGTAAATTCATCTACTCTAAGCAAAGTCAACCAATCTACCCTCTCTCATCTTGGAGCATTGGAAGGCTACCTTTTGGGAAAAGTTCATGTAGAAGAGGATCAAAACTCCTATCCCATACTACATGTTTTTTACAAAGATAATGTGTTTGTTTAGAATATGCACACAAGAGCTTTCAATCAACAAAATTTTTGGAGAATGAAACTCCTCCACTCTCACCAAGATGCACTTGGAAAATGAAGTGGAAGTTGCTCTCGATAAGCTTATCAAGTATCTATATGGAGGGACTACAATGTGTATCCAAACGATAGCACAAACCTCATCTTCTACCACTTCACCAACCCTACCATCTGCACACACAATCTTACTCTCACCCCAGCCAAGGCTAACTAAAACTTTCAAACGAGGAAAATCCTAGGCAAGCACTTACCCACTGACGAAGAGTAGCAACTCAGTGTAAAAGGCCATCTCCTCTTATCCAACCCAACTCTCAAAGAGACCCATGCCTACCACTATTGATACGACCCAAATCCACAAGGAGATGAGCAAGGATGCCAACTTTGAAGGGTTATCTCAACAAGCAAAGGAAGACCTCATCAATAGGAGAAACGAACAAGGTCTAAAGCACTTGAAGTTCTTCCTATTAGTCTTCTTAAATATTTAGAAACATGTTGTAAATAAGTTGGACACCTGAGGCCCAAGCTCAAGCCCAATATGAGGTCCAAGTCGAATCCATGATCTCATCATCCACCATGCCTCAGAGGATTACTAGGAGTAGAGTACAAACATTAGGAGATGAGCATCAATTGATATCTCTTTTCGTAATTGTTTTAGAGTAGGTTTTAATAGAACATAAAAGGAAGGTGTGGATAGAAGTGTAGGGCCTATAGAATAAATGGAAACAATTCACACCTTCCATGTGACTCACTTTAGGCGCCATTTTGAATGGCTTGGCTTTTGAATTTCCCACCATTGTCCTTGGTGAAATCCGACCCTCTCACACTATAAATAGAGGAGCTTGGCTCATGTAAAAACACATTGAATGAAGAGTAAAGTTACTATACACAAATTGTGTGAGCATAGTGAGAATTGTTTCTCCTAGCTTAGTCTTATCTTATGAGTGTTTGGGAGCTCTCAAATGGCGGCAACATCACTTATCTTGGAGCCTATTCACCATTCTAAGTGGCGTGACCTTCTTCCCAAGCTCCAATCACATAAGCTTTTCTATCCTTCATCTTCCAATTCCATTTCCATTCCATTTCAATTTCTAATATGTCTTGTTCTTATATTCTTGATTCTATTCGGTTCATGTTCTTTGTTTAGTAATTCAATTGGTTCATTTGCTTTGTTTGGTGTTTCTATCGGTTCATTTGTTTTGAATTGTGTTCTTGTTTCCACACCTTGAATTGTCATTCATAATCACCTATAATTGTGTTTTTCCTTTGGTCTTATGGAAATGAACCTTCACATCTACTTAACACTTGTTAAGTTAATGTCTAGTGGGAATTTTCCTTAGACTTGTCACCTTAATTGTTTAATCAATCTCAATTCTAATTCTAAAGTGTCACATAAATGAATCAACCTAAAATCAACTCACATCACCTATCGAGCCCACCACAGAAAAATAGGACCAAATGTTCATTAAGGCTTTGATTCTATCTGAAGAGGAAGCTGTCAAGGCTTAATGCGATGAAGACACTGAACAAATGTAGTTAGAAGCAACTTTGAGTTTGAATCTTGTAGATAATAAAATTCAACAACGCATGACAAAGTGATGTGAGTTGATTTTAGGATTGTTCATTTAGGTGACACTTTAGATTTATGATTGAGATTTTAAGACAATTAAAGAGTGAAAACCTAAGGAAAATTCCCACTGAACATTAACTTAACCAAGTGGTTAAGTAGATGTGAATGTTCATTTCACAAAGGCAAAAGAAAAAAAAAAACAATTATATCGTGAAGATGATGACAAGATATGGTGCGGAATTACAGAAGGAAAACAAGAGCAACATGTAAAAATCGAATAAACATAAGGAAGTAAAATAAGAACATGTTTATGAATAGAATGGAAGGAAAAGGAAGCTTATGATTAATGGAATTGAGAATGGTTGCACGTCACTTGGATGGTGAAATGACTCCAAGATAAGTGAAAGATGTCGCCACTTGAGAGCTCTCAAAACTCACAAGATAAGACTAAGAATAAGAGGACAAACCTCACTAACCATTCACTCACAAAAATGTGCAGAGTAAATATTCTCTATTTCATTCAACTTGTCAATACAATGAGGGAGGCCTCCTATTTGTAGGATGAGGAGCCTTGGAAAACAAAAAATAAGGGTAGAAGGGGAAAGGGAAAAGTCGTGCGGTTTTTAGGGTGGACTTTCGTCAAAGCCGCACCATATACATCATTCTAGAAGCTAGGGTTTCCTTCTTACCCTAATGGACTTCTCATAGGCCCATTCTTATATCTTCACTTCCTATTTATGCTATATAAACCTACTCTACGAAAATTACAAAAAGGGAAACCAATTGATGCTCAACACCCATAGTCTGTACTCTGCTCCTAGTAATCCTCTGAGGTATGGTGGATGTTGAGGTCATGGGTTGGGTTTGTTTAGTAGGCGCCCTTTCTCCTTGGTCCTCATCACAAAGGCTACTCAATGATCAACAAATATCGCTTTGATGGAGGAGACACCACCAACAAATGAATTGATAGACGTTGGATATTATACCATATTAGAGTTTTGTGCTTAATCGAAAGCCAAAACTACTGTAAGAGGACCTCAACTGCTCTGGGTTTCATATTCCTATGAATTTGTTAAGGTCATGTAATGGAACGTTGAAAACCGCTAACGATTTGTCCTTGTACTAATTAAGAATTCCTTCCAGACCATCCTTTCGAAAACCCTCAACTGTACCAAGTTTCAACTTACTCCACCATCATCTCTCGTACTTAAGATCATCACCTTTGACCATCCACCCTTGACATCTTATTTCATTCTCAAACATCACCCAAACAACTTCATCTAACTAATCTCCATCTGTTCAACCTTCAACTCTTACACTTCCGTGTCATGGGCAGCTAATGTGACCATAAAGGACGTGGTCATTGAAGCAAAGCCATTTTCCATGGTGTTTTATGGTGACCCAAACTAGATATGATCAATGCATAGATTATGATCTCTATTGGTTGCTGAAGTAGATTCAATGTTCTATGAAGATGTGCATGATGATTTCGTGCTATTGGAATATTCGTATGACTATTGTTAGAGAAGGGCCCAATGTCACAGGAAGGCCCATTAGACAACACAAACAACCTATATGGATGGATGACTACATAATGAAATATGGGTAGTACATTTAGTAAAAGTAAATGGGCTCTAGTAAGCCCAAGTTTTGTTAACCTAAAATATCACATATATAAGTGATGTAGTTTCATAAATAAAGGAGGAAAAACTTTTACCCTAGTTGTTATTTCTTGAGTATTGGTTATTTGCAGTAGCTATTGTAGTTTACCCTATCATTGGTGCTTTCATTATCTTCATCCATGCTAACCAAACCTCAATACAAAGAACTGGAAGACCTCCTTCAGGCCATTAAGGACCGCCTCACTACCATTTAGTCTCAAATAGAGGCCAATGAAGCTCGCCAGACCAACCTTGAGGCGTATAATGATTTCCTCCATTCTTCCATCACTATGTTGCAAGACCAGGTTTGTACTTTACCTCCTCCTCAGTCATCACCATTTACAAATTCTATGAACACACCAACAATGTACCTCCACCTCTGCCATCTTTCAGACCACCCAAACTAACACTTACTTTTTTTTGAAGGACCTGACCCACTAAACTGGTTATTCCAAGCAGAACAATACTTCAACTTCAATCATATTTCCCCAAAAAAGAGATTATCTATGGTTCCTTTTCACATGAAAGGGAAGCTTTTAGCTGGTTTAAGTGGATGCACCAAATCATCTCATTACCAATTGGCCTTTCTTCACATGTTTCTTAGAATTACATTTTGGCCATTCCTCAAACACAAACCATCAAGCTGAAGTTTTCAAACTTCACCAACAAACCACAGTTATGGGACTACCAAACCAGATTTGAGAAATTATGCACTTATGTCCAGGGCTTGAGTCCTGCAACCATCCTTAATTGTTTCATATCAGGTTTTGTCCTTGAGATCCGCAGTATACTTACAATCTTGAACCCCTATTCCATTTCACAAGAGATTGGCCTAACTAAGCTCATTGAAGACAAAATCAAAGAATCCAAGCCTAGACCAACCCAACCCCCTGCATACACCACTGTTTTTAACCCCACCAACACCCCTACCAACCGCTCTCAGTCCACACCACCTCCAACTTATACCCTCCCAATTAAACGCCTCAGTCCCACCCAAATGCAAGAGCGTCGCGCTCTCGGCCTATGTTGTAACTGTGACGAGAATTTTCTCCTGGGTCACAAATGCTCCACCTCACGATTTCTTCTACTTTTAGATGACGTAGAACCAGTCCTCGAAATTCTAGACGTTCCTACTGATCCCACCTATACGATAGACATGGTCCATTTCCATTTATCTCCCCAGGCCCTAACAGGAAACTTTTCCCCCGAAACTTTAAAATTCCAAGACCTCATCCATAATTTACCAGTCATCGTTCTCATAGACTCAGGTAGCTCCCACAACATCCTACAACCTTGCATTGCCAAACAGTTATACCTCCCTATTCAGCTTAATCCACCTTTTAGAGTCATGGTAGGTAACAGTGCCTTTATAACATGTCAAGGCATTTGTTCTTCAGTACAAATATCTCTCCAAACCCCAGGTTTCATTATTCTCTTCTATCTCTTACCTATAGAATGTGCTGACGTCGTTTTAGGAATTGAATGGCTACGCACATTGGGCCCCATTCAAACATATTTTGCTATCCCCTAATATTGCCTTCACTCACCTCAATAAACATATCACCCTCACAGCTACAACCCCACCAACCCCAACACAAGACACTTACCATCAAGTTTGCCATAACATTTCCACTAACACCATTGCTTCACTACACTTATTGTCAGTAGATACACATTCCCCGATTCCTATTTCCCTGGAATCTAGCTTGCAAACACCCTTCTCCCCACTGTACCAATTACCCCCATCCATTCAAACTATCCTATGCTAACATCAGTCAATCTTCAAACCATCCCACGGTCTACCCCCACCAATGTATGCCCATACCGCTACCCACACTCTAAAAAAATACCATGACCCACTTAATTGTAGAGATGTTGCAAGAAGGGTTCATCAAACCCAATACCAACCCCTTTTCTTCCCTAGTGCTTCTCGTAAAAAAGAAAGACAACACATGGCGCTTTTATGTCGATTACAAAGCACTAAATGCAGTCACATACGTGATTGCTTCCCCATACCCACTATTGATGACATTCTTATTTATAGCCCCACATTACACGAACATTTAACCCATTTAGAGCTCATTCTAAAATTGTTACAAACTTGACTATTTTTTGCTAAGCTTTCTAAATGCAGTTTTGCTACCACAAAAGTAAGTTACTTGGGCCATATCATTTCCCTAACTGGAGTGGCCTCTGACCTAGAAAAAATAAAGGCAAATACAAACTGGCCACAACCAAGGTCACTCACGACTTTAAGAGCATTGAATCTCACTGGATTCTACAAAAAATTTGTTCGTAATTACGCTACTCTCGTCGCTCCTCTCACCGATTTATTACATTGTCAATGATTTACATGGCCACATACAACACAACACGCATTTACAACATTGAAAGTAGAAATAGAAAAGGTTCCTAATCTATGTCTTCCTGATTTCACCCAACCATTTGCTATTGAAATCGATGCATCTACGATTGTCGTACGAGCAGTCCTTAGCCAGGCCAGCCACCCAATCGCCTTTTTCAACAAAAAGATGTCTCCCCGTCTCCAAGCAGCCTTAGTGCATGTGAGAGAGATGTATGCCATCACAAAAGCCATAAAGAAATGGCGTCAATACTTGTTTGGAAACCATTTCAAAATATACACAAATCAAAAGAGCCTCAACACACTGCTATCACATACAATTCAGACACCAGAACAACAAAAATGGACAACAAAGTTTCAAGGATATGATTTTGAAAAAATTTACAAACCTGGAAAAAATAATGTAGTGGTTGATTCACTCTCCCGCCAGGAGCCGCTACCTCTTTTATTGTTGTTAGCCATCTCCTCCCCGATTCCCACCATCTTCAAGGAATTGCAACTATACTTCACTACCACAGAAGGCCACAATTTAATACTTTTGCACTTCTGCAACCAATCATTACCCATTCAATTTTCCAAGAGCCAAGAATTACTTTTCTTTCGCAACCGGATTTTTCTCCCCCAAGCTCACAATTTTTGCAAGCGTATCATCAGTGAATTTCATGACTCCTCAACAAGGGGGCACTCGGATTTGAAACCCACAATGACAAAGGTAGCCATTTCCTTCTACTAGCCAGTTTTGACTCGAGATACTAAGGAGTTCATACAACACTGCTCAGTGTGCCAATAGAATAAATACGTACCAAAGAAACCACACAGATTAATCCAACCCCTTCCTATACCCTATCAAGTGTGGGCAAACATTTATATGGATTTTATTACTCACTTCCTAGCATTCGCTGGCCATACTATGATTTGGGTGATCTGTGGTCGTCCTTCCGATTACGCCCATTTCTTGGCCTTATTCACCCATTACACGACTTAGAGCCTCACACAAAAGTTTTCCACAAATCTGTGTCATCTACACGGCCTTCCCACTAGCATTGTGTTAAACCAAAACCTCATATTGACTAGCACCTTCTAGCGTAACATGTTCAAAGCCTAAGGAACAAAACTGCGTTTCAGTTCTTCATACCACCCTTAAAACGATGGTCAAACAGAGGTCTTTAAGAGGGGGTTAGAAGCTTACCTCCACTGTTTTGCCAGTAGTAACCCTCATTCATGATACAAATTTCTCCACCTCGTAGAGTTATGGTACAACACGTCCTACCACTCCTCCATTGGCACCTATCCCTTCCACGCCTTATATGGATGACCATCGCCCTCCACCATCGACATGCTCCACACATGATGTGCATTGATTCTAGATGGTTCCATTTTAGAGGTGACACTTTACTTGTGATTGAGATTTTTTACAAGTATACGGTGAGACCTAGGGAAGATCCCCACTGGACACGAACTTAACCAAGTGGTTAAGTGGTTAAGTAAGTGTGAAGGTTCACTTCCAAAAGCCAAGAGGAAAATCACATAATAGGGTGAACATGATGTATGGTGCGTAATGTAAAAGACATGAAAGGAAACACAAGATATGGAAGGAAATCGAAATGGAAATAAAGCAAAACAAGAATACCAACACAAAGATAAGGGTGTAATGGAAAATGGAAGAAAGGATAAAAGAAAGAAAGCTTATGGTGATGAAAAGAGAGTGGAAACTCCACTTGGAGTGTGGTTTCCTCCAAGATGAGTGTAGAGGGCAGCCACTTGTGATCTCTCAAACTCACTCAAGATAAGACCTATTGCTAGAGCAACAATCCTCACCCAATTTGTGCAGAGTTTTCATTCTTCTATGAAATTCAACATGAAAATACAAGGAGTAAGAGACCCTATTTATAGGAATGGGTGCCTTGGTGAGCAAGAAGGGCAACGATAGGGTGGTAAATGTGTGAGAGGTTATCTTTAGGGTTCGACTAAGTCAAAATCGCACCCTAGGCTTGTCCTTTTAGAAACTAGGTCAAATTTCCTTCCTAAAGGACTAGGCACAAGCTAAAATGATAACTACACCTCGTATAATGCTATAGGCACCTATTCTAGCCTATCTTGCTATTTTGGACTCCCAAAGTGAGCCCAATTTATTTACATAAATTTTCTCTTGTGGAAAAGACCAGAAGGAAGAACTTCTGATATTCTGGTTTATAACTTCTTCTTCTTCTGTTGATGCTTTCTCGAGGTTTGGTGGGGCCCAACTTTGTATACTGAGATGACTGACCTTTTTATGAAGTGCTTGATGTGTCCTTAGTCATCTGCTGGTTGCTTTTGTTTGTATCAACACACCCCGAACGGGCACCACTGTTTCAGATATCCTACAAGAGCGCAACCTTGTCATTCACCACTTGAAGCTAAACCTCTATCACAACCACCAACGTATGCGAGCCCAGATGGACAACCACCACATAGATCACTCCTTCGCCGTAGATATTGGGTGTGGCTTCGTCTTTAAACGCATCGTCAACACTTTATCGTGTGCCATCTCTCACCCAAGCTCTCCCCACGTTTTTTCGGCTCCTATAGGATCGCGCGCCGCATAGGCATGGTGGCTTGAGAGCTTCAACTCCCCTTGTCATCATGTATACACCCAGTGTTTCACATCTCGCTTCACCATCAGTTCAAAGGGTTACCTCCAAATAGTGTATCTCAAGTACACCTCCACCACCACTTATAGACTTACCAACTTCTGCAAACCCTAATCCACCAAACCCATTGATAGCACCATATGCGCTCTCCAATCCGCAAACGCCACCTGGTCACGCATTTACGAAGAGTCACGTGACGTTGTCCCCCGCGACCGCTCCACCCCCTACGTTACCCAACCTCTAGAACCTTCCACCTACTTGTGACGCCCACTCAAACCCTAATTATGGCCCAAATTCCACAAGCCCAACTCACATTCGTGCACCTTCACACTTTGAGGAAAAATTACAATGTCCAGTGGATGGCATTGTTAGAGAAGGGCCTGATGTCATAGGAAGGCTCAACAAACAACACAAACAACCTATATGGGTGGATGACTACATAATGAAATAGGAGTAGTACATTTAGTAAAAGTAAATTGGCTCCAGTAAGCCCAAGTTTTGTTAACCGAAAACATCACCTATATAAGTGATGTAGTTTCAAAAATAAAGGAGGAAGAACTTTTATCCTAATTGTTATTTCCTGAGTATTGGTTATTTGCAGTAGCTATTGTAGTTTACCTATCAAGTACAAAGAAGAAAATACAACCTCAGCGTACCCTATTATTGTTAGAATTGTTGGCTTAAAAGAAGAGGATGGTGAATTGTTTTTCAAAAGTTTTTCGCAAAATACGGAGTCAGGTTGAAAATTTGATAAATTCAATAGAATGATTTTTCTGTTCAATCAATTATAAAAGAACAACAAACATATACACAAAATATTAACCAATTATTACGTTTATTCAACTAATTGAAATATTGCCAAAAATTACAAAATAATAGATAAATAAATAATGAGAGAGAGATAAGTACAAATGATTTATACTGGTTCACTCTTACACCAAGAGTTATATCCAGTCCTCAGTCAAATAAATGAGAATTCACTAAACCTGGATCAAAGATTACACAAGATACAACCAAGAGTTTAGTTCTTGAACCCTACAAGAACTCTCACTCAACAGAAATCCAGAAACCCTATTTGAATATGCTTTAATTGTATACAAGAAAAGAAATAAAGGTTTGAGAACATCTAAGATATTATAGAATGAAGAACAGAGAAGTTCAATCCTAGAAAACCCTCTTCACAACAATGATTTAAGAAACAGAGATAATCTCCACGAACAAATTCAAAACAATATGTTTTCTCTCTTTCCAAATTTGTTTCTTTATAATGTTCAAATCATCTCCTTATATAAGTTTTCAATAAATGTCAAAATGGTTTAATCAATTAATGAAAACAATTCAATCAAATTAAAATGTGTTTAGTTATAAAAACATAAAACCGTTAAAAATATTTAGTTGATTTTTCAAAATAACTAATTATTTTCTTTTAACAACAGAAATCAACAATATTTAAACTCATTAAATTTTTTTAATAAATTGTGGATTTCATTAAAGAGAAAAGACAAATTTGACATAGAAAATTTTCAAATCTTTTGAAAAGTTTAATTATTTTCAAACACGTTGATATGATAAATTAATCTGCTAAAAATACTTACTATAAAAAGACTTTAGTAGAAGTAATTTTAACTACTTAAAAGCTTGAATTAACTTATAAAAAATTACATTAGATTTAGAAAACAAAACCTTTCTTAGAGATAGATTTTAAAGATAACATGACCATAATGCATTGCAAAGAATTAAAACAAAATCTACCTAGACACACACATAACTTCCCAATCTTCATGATAGTTTGGAATCATCAAATTAAGATTTTTTTAGTCAACAATCTTCCCCTATTTGATAAAGACAAATCTTTGGTCTTGTAGATTTTGATAAAAGGAATTTCTGCAAAATAATAGAGGAAAGAACAAGAAATCCATAATATACAGATATATGCAAGACATTAAGATATCCAAACAACTATGCAAAAATAAAACAACAATTTGCAACAAAATAAAAAACACAACAAAAACAGTCATAGACACATTCTCCACCTTTTGTCTTCAAAAAATAGACGTAAAAAAGAAAACAAATATAATATTAAACCAAAAAGATCATAGTAAACAAAATTTAAGGTGTTCATAATGCATAAAATATGAAATGCATGTAGCCCAGTCCTTTTTGGCACACTGTTCTCATGTTTGACTAGAGATTGAAATCAATTAAAAAAATCATTCACAAACAACATGAAAATGTAAGGAATAATAATTGTTTCACAGGAATAAAAATAAAGGTAAAAACAACAAATGAAAAGAAATTTTCAAGAGATTGACGGAATACATATCTTAGAATTCAAGAATTTATTAGATTTAAGATATATTCCTGTAATCAAGAATATCTAATTCATTTATTAAAATATTAAATTTATCCCCAAGAAAAGTTGTTTTTCTGATTCAACAAATTGAATTTCACAGTTACCATTGGTTACATGATCTCTAATAAATTGATGTCTAATTTCAATATGCTTTGTTCTTGAATGTTGGATTTGGTTTTCAGTTAGATTGATTGTACTAGTAATATCACATAATAAAGGTTCCATACTTAGCTTTAAACCATAATCTTCAAGTTGTTGTTTAAGCCATAGGGTTTGTGCACAATAACTTCCAACAACAATGTATTATGCTTTTGTAGTTGAGAGAGCCACACATGCTTGTTTTTTTTATGCCAGTAAATGAGACTAGATCGAAGTAGATGACATGTATCACTTGTGTTTTTTTTATATATATATAAGTTGCATACTATAAAATCAGAATATCCAATGATATTAATAAGAGAGTTAGAAGGATACCATAAACCAAAAACAAACTATTCCTTTGAGATATTTAAGGATTCTCTTGGCAACTGTGAAGTGAGATTCTTTGGGATTTTACTGGAATCTAGCACATAAGAACACAACAAACATGATGTTAGGTATGCTTGCAGTGAGGTAATCTTGCTACAGGTGCATAAGTTTCATTACAATTAGTTCCTTCTTCTTGATTATAACCTTTAACAACAATAGTTACCATTCTAGTTTCATCAAGTTTATTTCTGAATACCCATTTAGTGCCAATAATATTCATATCATCAGATTTACTCACAAGAATCCAAACATCATTTCTAATAAATTGATTTCTCATTATTAAGGCCTTCCTCAATAGATTTAGTTTCAATTCGTGATACGAATGCCATATGTTCACAAATATTATTGAAAGAATGGTGAGTACATACTCTCTTATCAATTTGTCAAATGATGTTGTCCAGTGACAGATCCATTGGTGTTCTTCATTCCTTTGGTGATTCGGTCGGTCTTGCGATTTCACCTAGTTGATTTGTAAATTCAACTAGTTGTTTTTTTTACTAGATTTATAACTTATGAGGAGCATCATCTTGATCATCTTTGCCTGATAACCCGTGTCACAAAACTCACTTATACTTAAAAGGTTGTGCTTTAAGCCTTCCACATATAACACTTCTTTGATGAGAAATGTGTTTTGATCTCCTACGGTGCCTGTGGATTCTTCATCTGTTGTTGTCTCCATATGTGACATATCCCTCACGTTTGAGATGCAAATCTACAAATTTGTTGTGCCCAATCATGTTCTTTGACCAACCATTGTCAACATAGCAAAAATGATTTTTAGCTGTCAAAGATTCCTGCAAAAGGATTTAAGGAACAAAATTTGGTCTCCTTATCAATTTGTATCCAAAAATGTTACTGATACTCTTAGGTATCCATTTTACAAGCTCGATTGGCAGATCATATTTCCTAATTCTACAATATGACCTTGTACCAATCAGGTCATCGGGTGTGATGACGTGGACAGTAATTGACTACGTGGGGCGCGCTTAGCGGGACACGTGGACAAGAGAAAGATGAATGGTCAAGAAGTAAACATAGTCGCCGTTTGTGGAAGTGGCGTTCTTCAGCGTACATAGTCGGTTGTCGCCAGGTTTTCGTATCATCGTTGTGTTAGATGATGGAAGATCAGGTGGTTAGGAATCGCCACAAGAGGCACATCGCCGAATTTCCCAGTGAATTTAGTTGAAGACGTTGGAGGTTTAGGCGTGTAGGTTCAGTAAAGATGATTGTTACGTCAGCATGAAGCATAGAGGTTAAGTGAGTTGGGGGACACAGCTTGCTCATCGATGACGGGATTCCCAGAGTGGACATTCGTCGATAGCGAGGTTCCCTCAGCTAGAACATACATGGCGTGGTGAGGAGGAAGGTGGCTCCTGCGACCAGCGATATCACAGAGATGATGTACTTTGTTGCATCCGATACTCGCTTTGTTGGGTGCGTTCCAGAGCGTGTTACGTGTTAGGTTACACCTTGAATAGCAAATTGCCCCAGCCCAGATGATGACACGTGTAGGGTTGGATGCTACATAGAAATGACGCTCAAATTACCCTAGCCCAGATGATTACACATGTAGGGTTGGATGCTGCATAGAAAATGACGCTCAAATTACTCTAGCCCAGATGATGACACGTATAGAGTTGGATGTGAGCCACGCGTCCAAAAGCGTAACTGTCTGGAGAGAGAAAATACCTAGGTATAAAAGGTAAACTTAACAGAATTTGCAGTTGAGAACACTGGAGTAGGGTTCTACAACATTTAGTTTTCTCTCAGGTTTTGGGTGTTCCTGTTACTGACTTGAGCGTCGGAGCGCCACCGGCCACAGAGGCGCCATACTGTGTTTTCAGGTTCTCAGAGAGACAAGCTGTGGAGTGGACTTAAAGCACACGTGGTGTTAAAGCTGGTGAGGAAAGATCGTGACGAGGCATCGTTCTTGCGCTTGGTCGACCGGCAGGATCATACCTCTTTTAAATAAAAGCAGGTTACCGAAGGTTTAGACCGTGGCCCTTTGTTTTCCAAAAAACTTATAAAAGATTTTTTTTTGGTACTTCGATTATAACTTAGACCAAATTTTCCAAAAACACAGTTATGCGATCCAAGATCTGCTTCCAGATTTGCATGCCCTCTTGAAAACTTGTCCAAGAAAACTGCTCATTTCTATCTCATGTTCTATGAGTTTCCAAGCAATGAAGCAGTGATTTTTGGTTGCCATAACCTATCAAAGCATTTGAGAATCTTGATGTTCAACTGCTCTTTATTAAAGTATTTAGCCAGACCTAGGTGATTTTACAATGTGTGCAAATCTCTTATGCAAATCTACTATAGTTTCTCCTTTTAGCATCTTGAAAACCTCATACTCTTGGATCAAGGCATGCTTCCTTGCTTTGTTCATGTCTGTTTTTCCTTCATGTGTTACCTCCAAAGTGTGATGGCAGAGCCCTCAGCCACACACAACCACATAATAAGGAGGATAAAGACCAAAAGTATGTTTATGGACTTATTTGCAAATATGAGCCTATTTGGGATTTTTTTTATTTTTGTAGGCTTAATCAAGAGGAAAACTCCAGAATGAAGGAATGTACAAAGCATATCCAATAAGACCTTCAACTCATCAAAACATAAACTAGAGCTTTGGTCAAAAGAACACAAGAAGACTGAGTTTTGACTTACTAGTCAACATTATTTTTGGGCCATGATTTAGCTTAAATACATTGTATAAAGTTTCTTAGGATTTCATGGGATATGTATTTGGCTTAGTAGCTTAGGATTTTGGGTTTGTATTTAGGCCAATAGTAGAGTAAGTCTAGTTAAGGTTAGAAGTGACTAGTTATAGTAACAATTTGGCTTCTTTGAACCAATGTAATGTCTTCGGTGTAGTAAGTTCTTCTTTTTATAAAGTGTTCTTTGAATTTTCGTGTTGTCCACATCACTTTTTAATTGTATAGAGTTGATTTTAATTTTGTTTCATTGTTTGTTTTGTACCTATTTGAGGTTTAACCGGTTCAATTTTCAAATTCTATGCTGATCCTTCCATAATTTTAAGTTTAGGAATTCAATTATTCAATTTATGTGTGCTTTTATTTTTAATCGAGTCTTGATTTTTTATGCTTTTAAGTGATATAACCATGTGTGTCTTGAGTCATTTTAATTTCTAAATATAATTCTAGTTTTGTCAAGTCATGTTGGTTCACAATTGTCAAAAATTCCTAGTAGTACTTTTATTGAATTAATGTTTCTTGTTTTTTCCGAATATTTTAATTTGTGTAAGACATGCAATTGAAAATCTCTTTGGCTACCTCTTCATCATTAAAAGCATAGGTTTTGGCCCTCAGCTGGTGATAAGTGCATTCATCATCACCTCTTAATAGTAATGGGTTCTATAAGAAAGCACTGATGGAGTCCCTATCAAATGGCACCCATTTTCCTCTACCTCTAGACGTCCAGTTCAGTCGCACCGTCAACCGAAGAGGGCGCTGTATCTATGGCGCAGGTGATGGAAATGATGAAGACGTTGTAGGAGAACGTGGCTGCATCACGTTCTGAGCAAGAGAAAATGCACGAGGCTCTAGTAGCCTCACAGGCTAGAAATGAAGAGCTTAAGAGAGTCAATGAGGAGTTATGCATAGCCCTTCAGGGACAGAAGGAGCGTGCGACTGGGGACAAATCTACACCCCCGTCTCCACCACGTAATTTTCCAATGTCGTTTTCTCAGGAGATCATGGACACGGTGGTTTCTGCGAATATGGTAGCGGTGAAAGCATCGTTCACCGGGGTGGAGGATCCTGAGGCTCATCTCACTGCGTTTCACACGCAAATGATGCTCTCAGGCGGTTCAGATGCAGTCTACTGCAAGGTGTTCATGAGTAGTCTCAGTGGAACAACGCTGGAGTGGTTCTTCAGTCTACCTATCGGCCACATTACCACCTTCCAACAGTTTTCCAAGATGTTCGTCGAGCAGTACATAGTAAACAAGGCACCGCCGTTGGTATCTTACGACCTATTTGATGTGAGGCAGTATCAAGGGGAGTCTCTGAAGGATTTTTTGAACAGATTCGGAGCTCAGATTGTTCGCTTGCTAGGTAAGGATGAAGAGATGTTTGTGCATGCCTTCAAAAAGGGCGTGTTTCCTGGACCGTTTAGTGAATCGTTGATCAGGAGCCACCTCGCCACGTTCGCTGAAATCCGGCGACGTGCCGTGGCTCACATCGCCGCTGAGAGCGAAGTTTCTGAGAAGAGAGGAAATGTGGCTCTAGCTAAGCCGCGCGCTCAAACGAGGATTCAGCCGCAAAGGGTGATGGAGGCACCGGCAGGGAAGAAGGATCAAAGGATGCATCATCCTTATGATCGAAAGAAGAGCAAGGGGAAGGGGTCAGGGCGGCCTACAGAGTTTAATCGCCGCCGAGGTACGAGTTTGTGATGGGATTGGCTGACCTGATCGCCATTCCGAACATTGCTGCCAGGCTCAAAGTACCTGAGAAGACGACGGATAAGGTGTTGGGGCCAAAACCGGACGCGTGGTGTGAGTTCCATAAGAGCTTTGGCCACTCCATCAATTCGTGCTTGGCTTTGGGATACCAGCTCGCCGAGTTGGTCAAGTGTGGGTTCTTGAAAGACTATTTGCTGGAGAAGAAAACGGGGCAACCGTCAGGTTCACAACCGGCGAGCAGTGAGGGACAACAACATGAAGTACCTATTCACGGCAAGATCCACACTATAGCCGGTGGATTCTCGGGTGGTCGGTGTATTGCATCACAGCGGAAGAAATATTCGAGGTGCGTGATGTCAGTAGAAGTTTTTGAGGATCACTCGCCCGATGTGTACATCACGTTCACCAAAGAAGATCTTAGGGATGTTGTGCCTCATGACAACGATCCCATTGTAATCTCGCTTGTTACGGCGGGAAGAATGGTTCATCGGGTGTTGGTCGATCAAGGAAGCTCGGCAGATGTTATGTTTTGGCCGACTTTCGAAAAGTTACAGTTATCCCCTGACCAGCTGAGGCCATATGGGGGCTGCTTATACGGTTTTGTTGGTGATCAAGTGGAGGTCAGGGGTACATTGAGTTAAGAACGACGTTCACGGATGGGGTAGCCTCGCGCACAAAAAGGATTAGGTACCTTGTTGTGAACGCTCCTTCGGCATACAATATCCTGTTAGGAAGGCCAACACTTAACAGGATAGGAGTTGTGCCTTCAACAAGGCACATGAAGGTCAAGTTACTTTCAGTCAGGAATCGAGAGAGCGATGGTTGCTAGTGAAAAGAGGCCTCAGCCGGTCAAGGATTGGCTTGAGAAGAAGATTGGCGGCAAAACGTTTAAGCTGGGGAAGACTTTAGATGGCGAGACACAAGACCAAATCGCCAAGGTGATAAATAGACAGCTCGACGCGTTTGCATGGTCTGCTTTAGACATGCCGGGAATTGACCCTGATTTCTTGTGTCACCGCCTAGTGATGGATCCTCAAGTCAAACCAATCCGACAAAGAAGAAGAAAGTTTAACGAAGAAAAGAGACAGGCGATCAGGGACGAGACGCAGAAACTCCTTGTGGCAGGTCATATTAGGGAGATTCAATATCCGGAATGGCTCGCCAATGTCGTTCTGGTCAAGAAGAGCAATGGGAAATGGCGGATGTGCGTTGATTTTACAGATCTAAATAAAGCCTGTCCAAAGGATTCTTATCCTTTGCCAAGTATAGATGCCCTGGTGGATAGTGCGTCAGGGTGCAAATTGCTCAGTTTCTTGGATGCCTTCTCGGGATATAACCAGATAAAGATGCATCCAATGGATGAGGAAAGGACCGCTTTCATGACGGAGAGGTCGTGCTATTGCTACAAGGTGATGCCCTTTGGGCTGAAGAATGCGGGAGCCACGTACCAGAGGCTAATGGATAAGGTGCTTGCGCCTATGCTTGGGAGGAATGTGCAAGCATATGTCGACGATATGGTCGTGACATCTCTGGAAAAGAGCAGGCACGTTACTGATATGGAAGAGTTGTTCGTTACAATAGCCAAGTACAAGATGAAATTGAATCTCGAGAAGTGCATTTTCAGCGTGGAGGCAGGGAAGTTTCTGGGATTTCTCTTGACTGAGAGGGGAATCGAGGCAAATCCCGACAAGTGTGCCGCCATTTTGGCGATGAGTCCTGCCACCGTAAAGGAGGTGCAACAGCTTACAGGCCGGATGGCCGCCCTGTCTCGATTCGTATCTGCCAGTGGAGAGAAAGGCCACGCGTATTTCCAATGTCTGAAGAGGAACAATAGGTTTGTCTGGACAAGGGAATGTGAAGAAGCTTTTGTGAAGCTCAAAGAGTATTTGGCGAGCCCGCCGGTTTTGTGTAAACCTCAAATGGGAACGCCCCTCAGGTTGTATTGTGCCATAACAGAGAAGGCGATAAGTGCGGTACTCGTCTAGGATCAAGATTAAGTCCAAAAACCTATTTATTTTGTCAGTAAGGTGTTGCAGGGCCCATAAGTGAGATATCAGGCCTTGGAGAAAGCAGCGTTGGCGGTTGTGTTTTCGGCGAGGAGGTTGCGTCATTACTTCCAGAGTTTTACAGTGTTAGTAATGACTGATTTACCCATCCAGAAGGTTTTGAAGAAGCCGGATGTAGCTGGAAGGATGGTAAAATGGGCGGTGGAGTTGTCAAAATTCGATATTAAGTACGAGCCCCGAGGACCGATCAAGGGGCAAATCTTCGCTGACTTTGTGGTCGAACTCTCTTCTGAAACAGCGCAGAGTGAGAGGGATGATTTTTGTTGGGTGCTCTCAGTGGATGGGTCGTCTAACCAGCAGGGCAGCGGAGCTGGAGTTATTCTGGAAGGGCCCAACGCTGTGTTGATAGAACAATCTCTGAGGTTTGCCTTCAAAGCCAACAATAATCAAGCGGAGTATGAGGCTTTAATCGCCGGAATTTTGTTGGCAAAGGAAATGGGGGCAAAGGTGCTGGTGGCCAAGAGTGATTCGTTGTTGGTCACTGGCAGGTAACTGGCAAGTTTCAGGCCAAAGATCCGTAAATGGCGGCTTACCAGGAGCATGTGCAAGAGTTAAAACGGTCTTTTGCTTTGTTTGAAGTGGTACACGTGCCAAGGGAGCAGAATGCCCGAGCTGACTTGCTAGCCAAGCTCGCCAGTTCGGGCAAGGGGGGCAGGCAGAGGACCGTCATACAAGAAACTTTGAAGAGACCTCGAGCATTTGTGGCAGATCACCAGGTTCTTCAAATTTTCAAATTGATGGAAGGGATAGCGAGGAGTCATAGATCCTTGACTCAGGAGACTTTGAGGACGCAGAGAGTTAGAGCACACCCAGTGGGAGAGGTAAAGATGATGCAAGTTTGTGCTATCCATGAGCCAGATACATGGATAACGCCATACCAGCGCTACATGGCGGATGGCGTGCTCCCACTGGACCCGACGGAAGCTAGAAAGATAAAGAAGAACTCCAGCACGTTCACACTCGTTGATGGCGAGTTGTACAGGTTTGGGTTTACACATCCCCTTTTAGTATGTGTATACGGAGAGAAGTGCACGAGAATTATGGCTGAGCTCCATGAGGGGATTTGTGGGAGTCACATCGGGGGTCAAGCTTTGGCAACAAGAACTCTCCGTGCAGGTTATTATTGGCCCACAATGAGGGAAGATTGCAAGAAATATGCCCAGTGTTGCAAGCAATGCCAGCAGCACGCCGATTGGCACAAGGCGCCTCCAGTAGAGTTAAAGTCAATTTACAGCCCCTGGCCGTTCCATACGTGGGGAATTGATATTCTAGGACCCTTTCCATTGGCCATCAGGCAAATGAAGTACTTGGTTGTGACGATCGAATACTTCATGATCCTACCGGTTGACTCAGCACAAGAGCGTTGCCTCGTCACCGTCTTCCCCACCAGCTTGTCACCACATGTCCTCCAAGCCCACACACCAGATAGCCTCTCTGAGAACCTGAAAAACACACAGTGGCGCCTCGGCGGCCGGTGGCGCTCCGACGCTCAAGTCAGTGACAAGAATACCCAAAAAACTAAGAGAAAAATATGCTCTGTAGGACCGTACTGTAGGCACACAACCTTAGCAGTATCAGCCGTAATGAAACGTACCTCTGCAAATTCTGTTAAGGTTACCTTTATAGCTAGGTTTCTTCTCTCTCCAGGCCGTTATGCTTTTGGACGCGTGCCTCGCATCTAGCCCTGCACGTGTCGCCATCTAGGCTGGGATAGCAGGTAGCACTCAGCCCTACACGTGTCGTCATCTGAGCTAAGGCAACTTGAGCGTCATTTCTCCATCGCTCCCAACCCTACACGTGTCATGATGAGAATCAAATAAAGGAGGCTTTTATTAATGGAGGAAGAGGACATCCACCCTCACATTTGAAGTTCTTCCTTCTAGTCTTCTCAAAATTAAAAGAAGACATAAAATAAAGATGAGGCCCAAGCCCAAAGCCCAAGCCCAAGCCCAAGAAGGCCAAAGCCCAAAGAGCCCAAGTCCATCCCATGAGGGGCAAGGCCAAGCTTTGAAATACTCTTGTATAGTTTTAGGAGGTGTGGTTATTAAATAAAGGAGTGTGAAAATGTAAAATAAAGTCACATTACCCATGTGACTTAGAAGAGTGGTGTAGGTGTAGTTTTTGGGAGGTGTCATAGTAGAAAAAGGTCACACCTCCCATGTGACTTGTTTTTGGTGGGAATTTCAAATGAGTTTATTTGAAATTTCCCACCTATTTTTCAGCACCTTAGGCTATAAATAGAGGTGCTTCCTTTGTAAAATTCAGATTGGAATTAATCTAAGAAAACTCTACTCAAATTTTGAGTGACCTTTGGAGAGATTTTGGAGCCTTCTTCTCTAGTCTTATCTTGATGGATCAATGGAGTCCTCAAGTGGCGGCATCACTCTTATCTAGGAGCATTCCACACTTCTAGTGGCGAGATCATCCAACATTCTTCCATCTTCATGAGCACTCTCTTCTCCTTCCTTCCTTCTCTTTCAATTGCTTTTGTTGTCTTGTGTTCTTAAGTATTTTAGTTCGGTTTTTCTGTTTTTCCAGCACCTATTGTTTCTGTTCTTGCCTTTTAATTTCAATTCTGTTTGGTTCATTTGTGTGCTTAATCATTTCTGTTCGGTTCCTTTTAATTTCACCTCTTTTGTTCGGTTCAATTTGACTAAAATTGGTTCATCCAATGAGTTTGGGATTTGGTACTAGTTTTTGGTGAGTTCTTGTCTTAGAACAATGATCCAACTCTAAGAAAAGTGCCTTTATAATGTCCAACTCAAGGTGATTCCTAAGAAGGTCAAGAACCTTTCTCTTTATGGCTAGTGGAATCACATCATGTGGTATCATGAGTCTTAGGTTCTTCTTGTTTAATTTTTGAGTTGTGTAACACTTTATTTCAAGAGCTCTTTAATTTTCTTGCAATTTAAGTTTCTGTTTTAGGCTTATTTTGAGTTTACTTGCTGTTTTAATTCTTTTGCCTATCATATGTTTGAGTATTTTTCTTTTTGAATCATGTCAAGTTTTGTCTTAGTCATGTTATTACATAATTGTCATTACTTCTAGTAGTACTTTTATTGTTTTTGATTGTTTCTTGCTTTAGTGTCATATAATTTTCTGAATTGATGTTGATCCTTTGTGCATTTTCTTTTTAGAATTGAGTTCATACTTGTATTCTAGACCTATACAAGTTCCAATACATCATTTTCTATTATGTCTTTGCTAGTTCATCATCCTGTTTTTTTATTCCTATTAGGATTCCTCTGTTTCTGAAAAAAAGTGCTTACTGTTTTTCCTTATTGCAATTGATTTACTTACTGGAAAATTCTGAAATTCTGGATTGGAGATATTCAAAGTGTTAGAAAAGAATAGAAAAAGGAATCATTCAAAAATACGAAGTACACAAAAAATGATAAATAAAATAAAAAAAGTGTACAATTCTGCCGAAAAAAATACGAGAATCTGGCAGCGATTTTGAAAAATTTATTTCTCTCAATTGGCTTACTGTTTTTAATTGATTCCAGTGCCATTATTGAGTTAACATCTTGAAGTTTCTGTGGTTTAAATTTCATAATCCAGTTCGCTCTACATCATTCCAGTTAAATCAGTGAATATCAAGCACAGTTTGCCTTTTAAAAAAAAAATAAAAATTTCCAGTAGCTAATTTTTTTGTTTTCTTCATCTACTCTAGAACTTTTCCTTAAGTATTCTTTTGTGTGCCTACTTTTCTCATTGAGTTCTTTATTTTCTTGATTGTCTTTCATTCTTACTCTTTGAGTTTGTCTCACATATAGTATTCCTTTTGCAATTACCTTTCCTTGCTTATACCTTTTCTTGTTTGTCTTTATTGTTTCTTTGGTTTTGTGGTGGTTGCTCTTGAGATTGGTGTGCTTGCTTTGACATATTTCATTTGAGGATTCCAAGGCCTCAAGATCAGATTGGTGCAAGGACATTATTTCTTTGAGAGTGACCTCTTTTTTTTCTGCCTCCATTCACTTTGGCAATTTCATTGCCAATTGCCAAGCTCACTGTTTTTGCTAATTTTGTTTCTTAACTTGTTTGCTGTTTTTGTGTGTTTGCTGTTTTTTATTTGCAAAATGGCTGGCTATTCAAGTGGTGCATCTTACAAACAACATTCTCCTTCCAAAGCTTCAGTCCTTGGTGAAGAAGAACATAGAAGAAGGAGGCATCACCATCATTCTCATGAAGAGAGCTATAACTGTGACCAAAGATATCACCAAGTGTTCAACATTGCTTGTAAAAAAGTCTCTAGTTTTAATGGTGATAGTGATCCTAATGTGTATTTAGATTGGGAGACTAAGGTTGACCATTATTTTCATGTGTATAGGGTCCAAGATGACGATAAACTTAGGATAGTTTCTTCATCCTTTTTGGGCTATGCCAAAGAATGGTGGCATAAAATTGTAATGGACATTATATATCGCAAGAAACCTCCCGTGGTTTCTTGGAATGCTTTGAAAGAGTGTATGCGCGCGAGGTTTGTTCCTCCTTCTAGGAAGGAACACTTGTTGAAGTTCCAAAGGCTTCCTCAAGGACATAGGATGGTAGAAGAATACATTAAAGATTTTGAAACAACTTTGACTAAAATGAATATGCATGCTAATGAAGAGTCAAAGCTAAAATGGTTTGTACGTGGTTTGAGAAGAGATATTAGAGAAATTGTAGAATTAAATGAGTACTCTTCTTTAAAGAAAGTGTTTCGCCAAGCCATCAAGGTAGAATCCTATCTTTTGAAAACAACTTTAAAAAATACTCATGATTATAATTTCTACAACTCTTCTAGGAAGGATGCCAACAAAATGTCTACTCAAAATTGTCCTTCCAATTTTTCCAAACAAACCATGTTTCCAAAGAAAGTTTCTACTACAAATCCTTCTAATCCTAAGTCACCTACCCAACCTTCAAATATCAAATGTTTTAAATGTTTAGGTTTTGGGCACATAGCTCTTCATTGTCCACAAAAACAAATCTTAATGATAAAAAAGGTAAAACAAGACCTACCTCACCCACCTACCACAAGTAAAAAAGAAAAAGACAAAGAAGGCCAAGTTGACATGGATCTAATCCTTTCACCTCCAAGGTGTTTTCCTTCCTTATCTTTTTCCTTACCCAAGGTTCCTATTTCACCACCATCTTGGTTAAAAACTGTTAGGGATAATTTGTTCATACCTCCTAATGGTTGTCACCATTTAAGAGGTCTTTTTCCAAAACATCACATCATTCCCAAACAAATTTTTCCAACTTGGTCGATAAATAGAACCTCCTTTTCTGAAATCCCATTATTTACAAATGCTAAGTCATGTTTACATTTTTCTTCCACTTTTAATTGTAAAACTAAACTGACTTTGTTATATGCAGGGATTCAGAATTCGTGGACGAATTCTCTCCAACTCGAGGAGTATGATGAGAATCAAATAAAGGAGGCTTTTATTAATGGAGGAAGAGGACATCCACCCTCACATTTGAAGTTCTTCCTTCTAGTCTTCTCAAAATTAAAAGAAGACATAAAATAAAGATGAGGCCCAAGCCCAAAGCCCAAGCCCAAGCCCAAGAAGGCCAAAGCCCAAAGAGCCCAAGTCCATCCCATGAGGGGCAAGGCCAAGCTTTGAAATACTCTTGTATAGTTTTAGGAGGTGTGGTTATTAAATAAAGGAGTGTGAAAATGTAAAATAAAGTCACATTACCCATGTGACTTAGAAGAGTGGTGTAGGTGTAGTTTTTGGGAGGTGTCATAGTAGAAAAAGGTCACACCTCCCATGTGACTTGTTTTTGGTGGGAATTTCAAATGAGTTTATTTGAAATTTCCCACCTATTTTTCAGCACCTTAGGCTATAAATAGAGGTGCTTCCTTTGTAAAATTCAGATTGGAATTAATCTAAGAAAACTCTACTCAAATTTTGAGTGACCTTTGGAGAGATTTTGGAGCCTTCTTCTCTAGTCTTATCTTGATGGATCAATGGAGTCCTCAAGTGGCGGCATCACTCTTATCTAGGAGCATTCCACACTTCTAGTGGCGAGATCATCCAACATTCTTCCATCTTCATGAGCACTCTCTTCTCCTTCCTTCCTTCTCTTTCAATTGCTTTTGTTGTCTTGTGTTCTTAAGTATTTTAGTTCGGTTTTTCTGTTTTTCCAGCACCTATTGTTTCTGTTCTTGCCTTTTAATTTCAATTCTGTTTGGTTCATTTGTGTGCTTAATCATTTCTGTTCGGTTCCTTTTAATTTCACCTCTTTTGTTCGGTTCAATTTGACTAAAATTGGTTCATCCAATGAGTTTGGGATTTGGTACTAGTTTTTGGTGAGTTCTTGTCTTAGAACAATGATCCAACTCTAAGAAAAGTGCCTCTATAATATCCAACTCAAGGTGATTCCTAAGAAGGTCAAGAACCTTTCTCTTTATGGCTAGTGGAATCACATCATGTCATCATCTAGGTTGGAGTAACTGGTGACATCCAACCCTACACGTGTCATCATCTGGATTGGGGCAACTTAAACGTCATTCTTTGTGTAGTAACCAGCCGCACAGCTAAGTCCTCAACTCAAGGAGCAACCTAGGACGTAATGCGTTGTGAAACACCACCCGACAAGGCGAGTATCAGATGCAACAAGGTGCATCATCTCTATGATATCGCTCGTCGCGAATGGCACCCTCCTTACTGCTACGCCATGCGTGTTCTAGCTGGGGAAACCTTGCCACCAACGAATGTCCACTCTGGGAATCCTGTCGCTGATGTGCAAGGTGTTTTCCCCAACCCACTCGACTTTCATGCCCCAAGCTAGTGCCACAATCGTCTTACTGAACTTACAGACTTGAAATTACCCTTCTGAGCCTTCGACAGCCTTAACTAAGTTCGCTGGGAGACCCGACGACGTGCTCCTTGTGGCGGTGTGTAAACCACCCGATCTCCTAGCATTCTCATATGGCGACTGCAACGCAACTCTGGTGACCGCCGGTTACGCACACTAGAGATCGGAGAACGCCAATCCACCGATCGGCGACTATGCCCACTTCCGAGCCATTCATCTTTTCTAGCCTACGCGTTCCATTGAGCACGCCCCACTCGAGACACGTGCAAGACACGTCATCCCGCCTGATGACCTGGTCGGTACACAAGCCCCCCAGTCTCGAGCTGCGACTTGTTCGGCGAGGAGACTAAAGAGGTTTAAAATTCGGCGGCTTACGTGGTTTTGCGCGTTGGCGGTAGAACTGTTTACTGACTTGACATTTCACCAACTCCTTCGATCGTTCGACACGTGGACCCATCAACGGCCATTGTTCGCTGTCGTTTGCGCTTCCTACAACGTTCGAAACCCTTAAACCCTTCGTGCTATTCACTGTTTCATTATCTTTCTTCACCTTTAAGCATTCTGAACGCTCCCTCTGCGAACTGCGAAACCTACGCCTCCCTCAATCTTCAACTTCTTTCAACACTCATCTGATCATCAAAAGGTAACTCTTTTACTCCTTCTACTGTTACTTGTTGCATTTTAATCGGTTTACATCATCCATTAACTGTCTGGAGCATACGTTGTGGGCTGTTTCTCTTTTTTCCCGTAACTTAGAGTTTCGTTCTTGATAGCGTTTTCCCCAGCGAACTCTCGCTCGTTCGTTTTGTCTTCTTTGTCTTCGACCGAGTCATTCTTTTGCTATCCTCATTTCCTCCCTTTTCTTTCCTTTGCAGTTCCTGCGATGGCTCAGACAAAGTCCACCGCTAACCCACCTTCCTCATCGCGAAACCCTCCCCCCAATACTCGTAGGGTTACCACTGGGACAAACCCTCCACCAACACGCAACCCCCCACAAGCCTCTGGTGCTCCCTCCACCAATCTTACCCAAGCAACTCCACCAAAGGCGGGTAGTCTCCCCTCCTTCTCAAGACTACAAAAAGCTCTACCCTTGGGCCTCCCCGATTCTACTGAAGGAAACTTCATCGATAAATACTGATGTGGGGGTACATCGACTGAGGAAAGGGGATCCATCTGACCTCTCATTTCACAAGGAGCACGATAGCAAAGTGACAGTGCTGCCTTGCCTCCCTGGAGAGCCAATATGTGTGGATGATAAGAGGAGCAACGACGAGTTGTTCTGTTTCATCTATGCCACGCTGTTCAAGAAGGTGAAACTTAGGTTTCCTTTCACTCACTTCGAGAGGAAGCTGTTGACCGAGCTCAACATCGCCCCCACCCAGCTCCATCCCAACAGCTGGGCATTCGTGAGGGCGTTCCAGATTCTTTGCGCACACTTGGGGCTACCAGCTTCGGTGGATGTCTTCCTCTTTTTGTTCGAGGCAAAGAATCCTAGAGATCGCCCCTGGGTCAGCCTGAACGGGATTGTTGGGAGGTCAGTCCTCTCCATCTTCCAGCAATCCTACAAAGATTGGAAGGGGAAGTTCGTCAAGGTGTGCTAGAATGATCAAGACCCTTCATTGCTTGATGGCTTCCCCTTGTATTGGGTAAACAAGGGGCACAAGGACCCCAAAGACAACTTCAGGAGACCACGAAGTCCTAACAACATGGGGGAGCTGGACAAAGACCTTTGTCTCTTCTGGAAGAGTGTGGCTTCTGCTAACATCACCTTCCCCACTGCTCAGATAATCTCCTTTGAATTCCTTGAGGACCAACTCGAAATGTACATAGGTTAGCCCCTTTCCCAATACCAAAACTCTCACTTCGCGTTAAAACTGACTTAGCATTTTTACCATTCTGTCTTCGGCATTCCATTATTCTTTATTGGCCTTGATCATTCATCCATGTGCTATTCGCTAATGTTATCTTTGTATGTATATACTTGCATGTTCTGCTTCCACCTGGGTTACTCGTCTATTTTTACCTTGTGTAGACGCAATGTTGGGCAAAGGAAAACTGGCTGAATTGAGGGCGATCGCCCGATCCCACAAACTCGCGGCGGGCTCTCAAACGATCCCGAACTCCGTTGCGGAGATCGCCGCCGCCCAGGGGCAATCCCCACCAGTTGGTCGAGCCGCTGCTGCCGCTCTTCCAGCCCACCTACGCAAAAACTACCTCTTAAGAAGGCCAAAAGGAAAGCCCCCAGGGTAGTATCTGACGAAGAGGCGGATGAAAGCACCGAGGACGGGCTAATCTGCAAAAGGACAAGGGTGGCGGTTACCGAGCCCTCAGCAATTGGGAGCGCCGCTCCAAACTTCATCGAGGACCCCCCCAGCGCCTCCACACCATTCGAGTCCGCTGGGGACGTTCTCGTTTAGAACGCTTCAGTTGTTGAGGCCGTTCCTGAGCATCTTGCTGACACGCAAGCCTCCTCACAAGCCGCCGAGAAGCTGCCTGCCTCACCACCACGCCTCGAAGCTCCCCCCCGCCGTCCAACCTTGCGAGGGTGGTGGTGAACACCAACCTTCGCCTCCACCAGCAACCTCAGGCCTCCCAGCCGCTCTTCAAGAGGCTTTGAAGTCCTTCACCGTGCGCCTAAGTGCCATGGTTGACGATTGTCTTCCCCAAATCGTCGGCGAAGGGCTCAAAGACTCCTTGGAGAAGTTTGAGCTCGACAATCGGATCAACAAGGAGGTGGCGAGCACCGCGAAAGTTGAAGCCGAAAAGACCAAATGCGATATGATGATGCAAGGCTTGGAGTTTTCGCGAGTTGAAAACGCCCTTAAGGACGAGCTCCAGAGCGTGCGGCAAGATAACAAAGAGCTGCGCAAGAAGCTTCATGACAAACTCCAAGATGTTGTGGAGCTGGAGAGCAAGATCGTCCCTTTGAGGGAGAAAATTGCCGCGCTGGAGGAGGCAAAGAAGAATGAGGCTCAGAAGATGGCCAACCTGGAAAAGAGGTCAATCAAGAGAGAGACCCTTCTGGGAAAGGTTGAGCAAGATCGGGATAAGGCCTCCAAGGAACTCAGTGAAACTACTGCTGAGCTAGCTCGAGTTCGCGAGGAGAACAGCGGGCTCAAGAAGAAGGCTGACGAGCTCGAGCTTGAAGTCACCCAGGTTCGTGAAGAGAACAGTGGGTTCAAGACGAAGATCGACGAGCTTCAGCTTGAGGCTGCCCAGGTTCTAACTTCCGGCATTGGCGTTGCTCTGGAGCAGTTTGCTTGCAAATATCCTGACCTCGATCTTTCTGAGTTCTCTGTGTACAACGAGGTGGTGGACGGCAAAATCGTGCCCCCGATCGACTTATCTCCTTGAAAACTCTTATGCTTTACCTTGGTCTGTAATATTTTTCATTTTGTTCGAACTGTTCGATGCTCCTGTGCACATATATACATATATAATCTTTTAATTTACATGCTACGCAATCAACTGGTTTAACTAACATAACTGGCGAAACTTACTCGACTGCATGAACTCAGCAATACCTGAACTTAACCCTTCACATACCGCTTCTAACTCGAGTAAATTGCTAACCTTATGACAATCTTAGCGAGCTGTTACCTCAAAGTAAATTTGAGCAGCTATCAACTCTTCGGCAATGGCATTCAATAAAACTTGTGAACTTAGGGTAGCAAACCTTAACATAAAATCACTTACTAGGCAGCAGGTTTTAACTCAAACTAATATTAAAATACAGTTTACCTGATCTGCCAAGTGAAGTGCCCCTTCTTCCGCCGTTGCCTGGAACTCTTCTAGTCTGGCACTCGCCGTACAACCCCTTCACTGTCTCAACCTTCACGCCATAGGGTTCTGGCGATGTTACATTTCTTCTTTGTATAACTTGATCCTTGTGCCCTCATCTGGGGGTAAAGGCGCCTTTTGGATCCTTCTCTACCTCCTGAGTTTTAGAACAATGATCTGGATAGCGAGGTGTTCTCTTCGAACCTACCTCATTTATCCTTTATCTTCTTCCACCCTTCACGCCGTACATGAACTCATTCAAGACGAGAAGGATTTTATCTATCTTCACACCGCCCGCAAGCGTGGAAGCTTTATCTGATCTTACTGGGTCAATATTGATGTTTCACTTAAAGGGCTGAAGGCATTTTCCATCGATCTTCCCTTCCCACCGTTTAAGGTCACGAACACCCCTGACTTTTCAGTTTCATCTTGCCTGAATTCACTCTGAGGTGAGGAGGACTTTCTCTGGTGCCTCAACTTGCCAAGGGTGTACATCTCCTCCCCCCCTGGATGCACTGAGGACTTTTAATCTTGCCTTCACTCGCTCAAAGGCGAGGAGGACTTCTTCTCTTTCTCGCCTGCACTCGCTCAAGGGCGAGGAGGACTTCTTCTCTTGCCTCAAAATGCACGAGAGCGCTGAGGGCTTTTGCACTACTGGTACCTTCGATCACCGAAAGACGATGAGGTCTCTAAACCTTTTAACTACTGCCACCGATCGTCGAAAAACGACGGGGACTTCAAAACTTTTAACTATTGAAGCATGCAATATGACTTTAATGTTCCCCTAGATCACGTACGAGTGATAAAGTCCTTTTTCTAAAACTTTCACAGCAATAAGCATGCAAACTTAGAAGCTTTAAACTTGAAAAACTCTTCTTTATTAGGTGGCCTCATTAAAAACCCTCATTGGGGAAAAAAGAGTGCCCCCTTGAAATTGTTTTAACAGAAACTATTCCAATCTCCTCATGTTCGTCTTTACTTACAAGGCTTTAACTATAATACAACTTGAGATGTGTGGCGTTCCAAGTGCGAGGAATCGCCCCTCCTTCTAACGTCTCCAAGCGGTAGGCGCCATTCCCGAGCACCTCGGTTATTCTGAACGGTCCCGTCCACTTAGGCGATAACTTGTTCTGCATCTCATACCGATGGGCCTTCCTCATCACCAGATCATCGCTTCTAAACTGCCTTGACATTACCTTAGAGTTGTACCTTCGCTCAATTCTTCTCTTTACTGCTTCGGCCTTCACTCTCGCCTCCTCCTTGACCTCATCCAGTAAATCCAAGTTCATTCTTCTTTCTTTGTTCGAGTCTTCCGCCACAAAGTTCTGGAATCTCGGCGAGCTTTCCTGGATTTCGACTGGAATCATCGCATCACATCCATAAACCAAACTAAACGGTGTCTCGTGGGTTCCTGACTGCTCAGTGGTATGGTATGCCCAAACTATGCGGGGTACCTCTTCAGCCCACGATCCCTTAGCTTTTTCTAATCTTCTCTTTAAACCTCTCAGCAACACCCGATTGGCAGACTCCACTTGGCCATTCGTCTGTGGGTGCTCGACGGATGCAAACACCTGTTGTATTCCCACCTCTTCGCACAGCTTTTTCAAGAGGTCACTTGCAAACTGAGTCCCATTGTCTGACACCAGGCGTTTAGGCACACCGAACCGGCACACTATGTTCTTCCATACAAAGCTCTCGATCTTGTGTGCGATGATCTGGGCCACTGGCTCCGCTTCGATCCACTTGGTGAAGTATTCGATTGCCACTACCAAGTACTTCATCTGCCTGACCGCCAATGGGAAGGGTCCCAGAATGTCAATTCCCCAAGTATGAAACGGCCAGGGGCTGTAAATTGACTTCACCTCTTCTGGGGTGCCTTGTGCCAATTGGCGTGCTGCTGGCATTGCTTGCAGCGCTGCGCGTATCTCTTGCAATCTTCTCTCATCGTTGGCCAGTAATAGCCTGCACGGATAGTCCTTGTCGCCAACGATCGACCTCCAATGTGGCTCCCGCAAATTCCCTCATGGAGCTCAGCCATAATCCTCGTGCACTTCTCTCCGTGTATGCATACAAGAAGAGGGTATGTGAATCCAAACCTGTACAGCTCGCCGTCAATAAGGGTAAACTTGCTGGAGCTCTTCTTTATTTTTCTGGCCTCAGTTGAGTCAACTGGAAGCACACCATCCGCTAAATAACGTTGGTAAGGCGTTATCCACGTGTCTGGTTCGTGGACAGCGAAAACCTGCATCGGTCTTGCCTCTTCCGCTGGGCGCGCTCTGACCCTCGGCATCCTCAAAGTTTCCTGTGTTAGGGATCTATGACTTCTCGTCGGTCTTTCCATTGATCTGCAAACATGGAGAACCTGGTGGTCTGCCACGAATGCTCGAGGCGCTTTCAAGGTTTCTTGAATGACAGTCCTCTGCCCGCCCCCCTTGCCCTAACTGGCGAGCTTGGCTAGCAAGTCAGCTCGGGCATTCTGTTCTCTTTGCACGTGCACCACTTCAAATGAAGTGAAAGATCTTCTTAGCTCTTGCACGTACTCCAAGTAGGCTGCCATCTGCGGGTCCTTGGCTTGGAACTCGCCAGTTACCTGTCCTGTGACCAACAGCGAGTCGCTCTTGGCCATCAACACTCTCGCCCCCATTTCCTTAGCCAACAGGATTCCGGTGATCAAAGCCTCATACTCTGCTTGGTTCTTGCTTGCTTTGAAAGCGAACCTCAATGACTGCTCTATGAACACTCCGTTGGGACCTTCCAAAATGACCCCAGCCCCGCTGCCCAGCTGGTTAGACGACCCATCAACTGAGAGTACCCAACGAAAGTCACCCTCGGCGTTCTGCGCCACCTCGGAAGACAACTCGACCACGAAATCGGCGAAAACTTGCCTTTTGATTGACCCCCGGGGTTCATATCTGATGTCGAACTCTGAAAGCTCGACTACCCACTTAACCATCCTTGCAGCCACATTGGGCTTCTTCAAACCTTCTGGATTGGGAGATCGATCATTAGCAGTACCGTGAAGCTCTGGAAGTAATGGCGCAATCTCCTCGCTGAGAATACAACCGCCAATGCTGCCTTTTCTAGGGCCTGATACCTCACCTTCGGGCCTTGCAGCACCTTGCTAACGAAATATATAGGCCTTTGGATCTGATCCTGATCTTGCACCAGCACTGCGCTGATCGCCCTCTCAGTTATGGCAAAGTACAGCCTGAGCGGTGTCATGAGTTGGGGCTTGCACAGAACTGGAGGGCTCGCCAAATATTCCTTGAGCTTTACGAAGGCCTCCTCACACTCCTTTGTCCAAACAAACCTGTGGTTCCTCTTCAAACATTGGAAGTATGGGTGGCCCTTCTCTCCGCTTGCCGATACGAATCGGGACAGGGCGGCCATCCGCCCTGTGAGTTGCTGCACCTCCTTCACATTGGCGGGGCTCCTCATTGCCAAAATGGCGGCGCACTTCTCGGGGTTAGCCTCAATTCCCCTCTCTGACAGGAGAAACCCCAGAAATTTCCCTACTTCTACACCAAAAACGCACTTTTCAGGATTCAGTTTTAGCTTGTACCTGGCTATCGTGATGAACAACTCTTCCAGGTCTGCGACGTGCTTTTCTTTCTCCAGGGATGTCACGACCATGTCGTCGACGTATGCCTGCACATTCCTTCCGGGCATGGGTGCGAGCACCTTGTCCACAGCCTTTGGTATGTGGCCCCTGCATTCTTCAGCCCGAAGGGCATTACCCTGTAGCAATAACACGACCTTTCCGTCATTAAGGCGGTCTTCTCTTCGTCCATGGGTTGCATTTTGATTTGGTTGTACCCCGAGAAGGCATCCAGAAAACTGAGCAGCTTGCACCCTGATGCACTGTCTACCAGGGTGTCTATGCTTGCCAAAGGGTAAGAGTCCTTCGGACAGGCTTTGTTCAGGTCCGTAAAGTCAACGCACATCCGCCATTTTCCGCTGCTCTTCTTGACCAGGACAACATTAGCGAGCCATTCTGGATATTGGATTTCCCTGACGTGGCCTGCTGCAAGGAGTTTCTGTGTCTCTTCTTTGATCGCCTGCCTCTTCTCCTCGTTGAACTTTCTTCTTCTTTGGCGGATGGGCCTGATTTGGGGATTCATTGCCAAACGATGGCACAAAAAATCGGGATCGATTCCCGGCATATCTAAAGCAGCCCACGCGAACGCATCCAAGTGTCTACTTATCACCTTGGCGATTTGGTCTTGCGTCTTGCTATCCAGGGTCCTTCCCAACTTAAACACCTTGCCGCTGATCCCCTTCTCGAGCCATTCCTCTACTGGTTGAGGTTTCCTTTCGCTGGCGTTCAGCGCTCTCGCGATACTGGATTCTCTAGCGATCTCCGAGCAGTTTCTTTCTCCCTTCCCGCTCTCCAACCTCGCCTCTACACTCCCCATCGGCACATCGCCCTCGGCGACCACCTCTAACACCGACTCCGAAACTCGCCGGGGTTCGCGCTCCGGCTCCATGCCAGGGGGAGGCGTTGTGGTTACGCGACACACAGACCTCTTGTTCTAGAGGCTGTTTTCGTAACACTTCTTCGCCTCCTTCTGGTCGGAGCAAACATTGATGATCATGCCCTCAATAGATGGCAACTTGACCTTCATGTGCCTTGTCGAAGGCACAACTCTTGTTCTGTTGAGCGTTGGCCTTCTCAGCAGTATGTTGTACGCTGACGGGGCGTTTACAACAAAATACCTGATCTTCTCCGTTCGTGAGGTCAAGCCGTCAGTGAAGGTCGTCCTCAGCTCGATATACCCCCTCACCTCCACTTGGTCGCTGGCAAAACCGTACAAGCAGCCCCCATATGGTCTTAGCTGATCAGGGGATAGTTGTAACTTCTCAAAAGTTGGCAAAAACATCACATCTGCTGAGCTTCCTTGGTCGACCAGCACCCGGTGGACGGTCCTTCCCGCCGTGTGAGCCACAGCACGTCGCCGGATTTCAGCAAACGTGGCGGGGTGGCTCCTGATGAGCGACTAACTAAAAGGCCCAGGTAACACGCCCTTTTTGAAGGCGTGCACGAACATCTCTTCGTCCTTTCCTGGCAAACGGACTATCCGAGCTCCGAACCTGTTCAGGAAATCCTTCCGGGACTCCCCTTGGTACTGCCTTATATCAAACAAGTCGAGCACGTCAGTGAAGGTACACTTCACGAAGTGGATTGAAGTAGAACAAGTAGCCCAGATCACCGCGCACAAAATTCAGAGTTTTGTGTGGAAGAATATTGTGTGTCGGTTTGGCGTGCCTAAGCGTTTAGTATCAGATAATGGGACTCAATTTGCAAGTCACCTGTTGAAGAAGCTGTGCGGGGATGTTGGAATACAGCAGGTGTTCGCTTCTGTGGAGCACCCACAAACGAACGGGCAAGTGGAGTCAACCGATCGGGTTTTGTTGAAAGGCTTGAAGAGGAGGTTGGAGACGGCCTATGGGTCTTGGGTTGAAGAAGTTCCCCGTATAGTGTAGGCATATCATACCACTGAGCAATCAGGAACCCATGAAACCCCGTTTAGTTTGGTGTGTGGGTGTGATGCAATGATTCCAGTTGAAATCCAGGAAAGCTCGCCGAGATTCCAGAACTTTGTGGCGGAAGACTCGAATGAAGAAAGGAGAATGAATTTGGATTTGCTGGATGAAGTCAGGGAGGAAGCACGGCTGAAGGCTGAAGCAGTGAAGAGAAGAGTTGAACGCAGGTACAACTCTAGAATAAAACCAAGGCAATTCAGAGATGGCGATCTAGTGATGAGGAAGGCCCACCAGTATGAGATGGAGAACAAATTATCGCCTAAGTGGACAGGACCGTTTAGAATAACCGAAGCACTCAGAAACGGCGCCTACCGCTTGGAGACGTTGGAAGGAGGGGCGATTCCTCGTACTTGGAACGCCACCCATCTCAAGTTTTATTACAGTTATATTATTATAAGTAGTGATTAACTTGAACAGTTTAAAGCAGTTTCAGTTAAAACACTTTTTCAAGGGGGCACTCTTTTTTCCCTAAGGAGGGATTTTAACGAGGCCACCCAAAAAGAAGGTTTCGAAGTTTATCAAAGTGTCCAAGTTCATTAAGTTTGCATGCTTATCGTTTTTAAGTTTTCGGAAAAGAGACCTTGTCTCCCTTGTGTAATTTAAGGCAACGGTGAACTCAGATCGCATGCATTCAGTATAAAGTTTTAAGTCCTCATTGCCATCTGACGATTGGATTAAAAAGTCCTCCTCGCCTTGAGTGGGTGCAGGCGAGAAAGGATTAAAAAGTCCTCCTCGCCTTGAGCGGGTGCAGGCAAGAAAAGATTAAAAAAGACCTCCTCGCCTTGAGCGAATACAGGCAAGAATAGATTGCAAGACCTCTTGGAGTAAGCAAATCGAGGCAAGTTTGAAATTCCCCAGTGCATCCAGGGGAGGAGGAGATGTGCAAGTTGAGGCACCAGGAAAAGTCCTTCTCACCCTCGAGTGAGTTCAGGCAAGATAAAACTGAAAAGTCAGGGGTGTTAATGATCTTATGTATGGGAAAGGAAGGTTGATGGAAAACGCCTTTTCCCTTAAGTGAAACATCAATATTGACCTAGTAAGACCAGTTAAAAAAGAAGTTAAAGGATGGCTGGGGAAGGTTCGCAGAGGACACCTCACCACCTAGATCATTGTTCTAAAACTCAGGGAGGTAGAGAAGGATCCGAAAGGCGACTCTACCCCCAGATGAGGGAACAATGATTTAAGTTATCTCAGGATAAAGACTCAGGTAAGGTAGAGGGAGATCCGAAAGGCAGCTCTCCTTCCAGTCGAGCAAAGATGAAGTCATAAGGTGGCCCCGCAGAGAACGCTTTTCAGTTAAAAGGAAAATGGCGTCGCCGAAAGCCTATGGCTTTGAGATTGAGATAGAAAGAAGATTACACGGCGAGAACCAGATCAACAAAGTTTTAGGCGATAACATAGAAATACACATGTCACTTGGCAGATCAAGCAAGCGATATTTCAGACACTAAGATTGACCTACGCCTACTGCCAAGTAAGTGATTTCGTGTGAAATGTTATTGATATAGACTAACAGTTTCTTCAGGTTAAGTTGATTTCCAGATAATTAAGCATCAGTTTGTGCTAAGTTAATTGGGTTGAGTAAAAACTAGCCAATTAAATCAATTGATCGCACAACAGATGAAGTTAGAGCCTTATATATATATATCAAAACAGTTCGAACGGAATGAAAGCTATTACAGATAAATCAAAGTTAAATACAAGAGTTTTCAAGATGATAAAATTGAAGTGGCAGATGAAAACAGTTAGGCTGAAGGCACGATCTTGCCATCCACCACTTCGTTATAAATGGAGAATTTGGAGAGGTCGAGGTCGGGATATTCATAGGCAATCTGCTCCAAAGCAACACCAAAACCCGAAGTGAGAACTTGTGCGACACTGAAATCGAGTTCCTCGATCTTCTTCTTCAGCCCACTATTCTCCTCACGCATTTGGGCAAGCTCTGCGGTAGTTTCACTCAGTTCTTTAGATTTCTTGTCCCGATCTGCTTCGACTTGCCCCAGAAGGGTTTCTCTCTCGGTTGATCTCTTCTCCTGTTTAGCCATCTTGGCCTCACTAGTTTTTTGGGCTTCCTCTAGCTCAGCTATTTTGGCCCTCATAGGAACGAGCTTACTTTCTAACTCAACAGCTTCTTGAAGTTTGAAGTGCAGTTTCTGGCGCAGTTCAGCCTTATCCTTGCGCAAACTCCGAAGTTCATCGTTGAGAGCATTTTCCACTCGCGAGAATTCTAGCCCTTGCATTAGCATGTCACATTTAAGTTTACCAGCTTCGGCTCTCGCAGTGCTCGCCTCTTCCTGATGAATGCGGTTGTCAGTTTCGAACTTGCTCAGAGAATCCTTTAGAGCTTCACCGACAACTCGAGGAAGGTTCTCGACAACCATGGCATTTAAGTGCACGGTGAAGGACTTCAGAGCTTCCTGGAGAGGGGCTGGAAGAGCTGGAGCTAGAGGAGGCGTTGAAGGTTGATTCTCACCACCACCCTCACAAGATTGGATGGCGAGGGGGGCCTCGTGGCGCGGTGGTGAGGTAGGAAGCTCCGTTGTAGGTAGAGGGGAAGCTTGCGTATCTGCAAGTTGTTCTTGTGCAGCTCCAGCAGTTGAGGCGTTTGAAGGGAGAGCATGCCCAGACTCGAAAGGTGTGGAGGCGCTGGGGGTTCTCAGTGTAGTTGGGGCTGGTGCCTCCAACTGCTAGTGGCCCAGCTACGGTCGCCCTTTTCCTCTTGCAAACTAGCCCATCTTCAGTGCTTTCGTCTTCCTCCTCATCTGACACCACTCTGGGGATCTTCCTTTTACCCCTTTTTGGTGCCAGCTTCTTTCGCTCAGGCGCAGGAAGAGCGATAGCAGTGGATGGGCCAACTTGTGGACATTTGCCTTGGGCAGCAGCGGCTTCTGCGACAGAGTTGGGAATGGTTTGGGAGCCCGCCGCCAGATTATGAAGCTTGGCTATTGAGCGCAGTCTCGCCATATGCTCCTTTCCCAACATTGTATCTGCATAAAGAAATCGATGATCACGAACCAGTCGAGTTCAAACAATTGGTGATGCATAGGAAAATAAGCTGTGTGAACTAATGCATGTGTTAACCAGTCACGACTACATGTAGATCAGAATGACACAAGCAACATTAATAAAAGATAGAGTGATGCGCACTCAGGGAAAGGGAAACTCGGAGATGAGGGGAAGACAATCCTATATGAAAGTCCAGTTGACTTTCGTGGAATTCGTAGGTGATGATGGAGGAGGTAGCCAAGGTTATGTTGGAGGAGGCAACTCCTTTCCAGAAGTTGCATAGATCCTTGTCGAGCTCCCCCATCTTTTCTGGACCTCTAGCCCTCCTGAAGTTGTCCTTAGACTTCTTCTTTCCCTTGTTCACCCAATACAAGGGAAATCCGTCGAGGAGGGTGGGGTCTTGGTCGTTGCAGCAAACACGTATGAATTTGCCTTTCCAGTCCTTGTAGGATTGCTGGAAGATGGAAAGGATGGACCTCCCAACAACCCTGTTGAGGTTGACCCATAGACGGTCACCTGGGTTCTTGGCCTCGAATAAGAAGAGGAACACGTCCACGGAGGTTGGGTGCCCTAGGTGCGCGCAAACAATCTGATATGCCCTGACGAATGCCCAGCTGTTGAGATGTAGCTGGGCGGGGGCTATGTCAAGCTCGGTCAAGAGCTCCCTCTCGAAGAGAGTGAAGGGGAAGCGGAGCTTGACCTTCTTGAACATGGTAGCATAGATGAAGCAGATGGGTTCACCATTGCTCCCTTAGTCGTCAGTGCAGATGGGCTCCCCAGGGGGACAAGGATGAACGGTCACCTTGTCATCGTGCTCCTTGCTAAAGGAAAGGTGAGCTTTATCACCTTTCTTGAGGCGAAGGACGTCGATGTCGGTGTTGATGGAAGAGGTCTCACCCAGCAAAGCTGAAGTGGCCCAGGGGTACAGCTGTTTGTAGTCAGGAAGAGGTCTCACAGCCGCGCTGGTTTGAGGTGGGGTTGGTTGCGGTTGGTTGGGTCGAGAGGATGCGGGTCTCACGGCTTGGCTCAAAGGGATACTGGGATCCCTTGATGGATTGCGAGAAGAGGAAGGGATGACCTACGAGTTTTCGGCGGAGGGTTTTGAGAAGATGGAGGAGGGTTTGGAGTGATTTTGGTGTGAGCCATCAGAAGAGCTGCAAAAAAGATGAAAAAGGGAAGAGATGAGAGTTCGTAAAAAGAATGACTCAACTGAAAGCAGAAGACAGAACGAACAAGGGGGGCTCACAGAGAGAAAGCTAGAAAACCTAAACGTAGAAAAAGGTAAAGCAAAGAACGAAACAGCCCACAACGTATGCTCCAGACAGTTAATGGATGATGCAAACCGATCAAAATGCAGCAAATGTCAGTGGAAGATAAAAAGATACCTTTTGATGATCAGAGGTGTGCTGAGCAAGATGATGATCGAGGGAGACGAAGCGTTTGCTAAAGTGTTTCGGGAGATTGGAGTGAAGAAGAAGATAATGAAACAGTGAAGTGGCGCGAAGGTTTTAAGAATTTTGAACGTTGCAAGAAGCACAAACGGCAACGAATAATAGTCATTGATAAGTCCGCGTGTCACTTGATCGGAGTGGGTTGGTGAAATGTCAAATCAGTAAATAGTATGGGCGGTAGCGCACAAAGCCACGTAGATCGCCGAAAATTCAACTCCCTAGTCTTTTCGCTGGACAAGTCACAGCTTAAGACTGTGGGGCTTGTCTACCGATCAGGTCATCGGGTGTGATGACGTGGACAGTAAGTGACTACGTGGGGCGCGCTTAGCGAGACACGTGGACAAGAGAAAGATGAATGGTCAAGAAGTTAACATAGTCGCCGTTTGTGGAAGTGGCGTTCTTCAGCGTACATAGTCGGTTTTCGTATCATCGCCGTGTTAGATGACGGAAGATCAGGGGGTCAGGAATCGCCACAAGAGGCATATCGCCGGATTTCCTAGTGAATTTAGTTGAAGACGTTGGAGGTTCAGTAAAGATGATTGTTACGTCAGCATGAAGCATAGAGGTTAAGTGAGTTGGGGGACACAACTTACTCATCGATGACGGGATTCCCAGAGTGGACATTTGTCGATAGCGAGGTTCTCTCAACTAGAACATGCATGGCGTGGTGGGGGAGGAAGGTGGCTCCTACGACAAGCGATATCACAGAGATGATGTACTTCGTTGCATCTGATACTTGCTTTGCCGGGTGGCGTTCCAGAGCGCGTTACGTGCTAGGTTACACCTTGAATAGCAAATTTCCCTAGCCCAGATGATGACACGTGTAGGGTTGGATGCTACATAGAAATGACGCTCAAATTACCCCAGCCCAGATGATGACACGTGTAGGGTTGGATGCTGCATAGAAAATGACGCCAAATTACTCTAGCCCAGATGATGACACGTGTAGAATTGGATGCGAGCCACGCATCCAAAAGCGTAACTGTCTGGAGAGAGAAAATACCTAGGTATAAAAGGTAAACTTAACAGAATTTGCAGGGGTATGTTCATTACGACTCTTTTTTCTGGTTGAGAACACTGGAGCAGGGTTCTACAACATTTAGTTTTCTCTCATTTTTTGGGTGTTCCTGTTACTGACTTGAGCGGCGGAGCGCCACCAGCCGCAGATGCACCATACTGTGTTTTCAGGTTCTTAGAGAGACAAGCTGTGGAGTGGACTTGAAGCACACGTGGTGTTAGAGCTGGTGAGGAAAGATCGTGACGAGGCATCGTTCTTGCACTTGGTCAACCGGCAGGATTAGACCTCTTTTAAATTAAAGTAGGTTACCGAAGGTTTAGACCGTGGCCCTTTGTTTTCCAAAAAACTTATAAAAGATTTTTTTTGGTACTTCGATTATAACTTAGACCAACTTTTCCAAAAACACAGTTATACGATCCAAGATCTGCTTCTAGATTTGCATGCCCTCTTGAAAACTTGTCCAAGAAAACTGTTCAATTCTATCTCATGTTCTATGAGTTTTCAAGCAATGAAGCAGTGATTTTTGGTTGCGATAACCTATCAAAGCATTTGAGAATCTTGATGTTCAACTGCTCTTTATTAAAGTATTTAGCAAGACCTAGGTGATTTACAATGTGTGCAAATCTCTTATGCAAATCTACTATAGTTTCTCCTTTTAGCATCTTGAAAACCTCATACTCTTGGATCAAGGCATGCTTCCTTGCTTTGTTCATGTCTGTTTTTCCTTCATGTGTTACCTCCAAAATGTGATGGCAGAGCCCTCAGCCACACACAACCACATAATAAGGAGGATAAAGACCTAAAGTATGTTTATGGACTTATTAGCAAATATGAGCCTATTTGGGATTTTTATTTTTATTTTTGTAGGATTAATCAAGAGGAAAACTCCAGGATGAAGGAATGTACAAAGCATATCCAATAAGACCTTCAACTCATCAAAACATAAACTAGAGCTTTGGTCATAAGAACACAAGAAGACTGAGTTTTGACTGACTAGTCAACATTATTTTTGGGCCATGATTTAGCTTAAATACATTGTATAAAGTTTCTTAGGATTTCATGGGATATGTATTTGGCTTAGTAGCTTAGGATTTTGGGTTTGTATTTAGGCCAATAGTAGAGTAAGTCTAGTTAAGGTTAGAAGTGACTAGTTATAGTAACAATTTGGCTTCTTTGAACCAATGTAACGTCTTGGGTGTAGTAAGTTCTTCTTTTTATAAAGTGTTCTTTGAATTTTCGTGTTGTCCACATCACTTTTTAATTGTATAGAGTTTATTTTAATTTTGTTTCATTGTTTGTTTTGTACCTATTTGATGTTAAACCGGTTCAATTTTCAAATTCTATGTTGATCCTTCCATAATTTTAAGTTTAGGAATTCAATTATTCAATTTGTATGTGCTTTTATTTTTAATCGAGTCTTGATTTTTTATGCTTTTAAGTGATATAACCATGTGTGTCTTGAGTCATTTTAATTTCTAAATATAATTCTAGTTTTGTCAAGTCATGTTGGTTCACAATTGTCAACAATTCCTAGTAGTACTTTTATTGAATTAGTGTTTCTTGTTTTTTCCGAATATTTTAATTTGTGTAAGACATGCAATTGAAAATCTGTTTGGCTACCTCTTCATCATTAAAAGCATAGGTTTTGGCCCTCAGCTGGTGATAAGTGCAGTCATCATCACCTCTTAATAGTAATGGGTTCTATAAGAAAGCACTGATGGAGTCCCTATCAAATGGCACCCATTTTCCTCTAACTCTAAACCTCCAGCTCAGGCGTTAGCAAAAAAGTCACACACCACCTTTAGATCATATTTAGTCAAACGCTCTACCAATCTCATTCAATTTCTTCTCTACAACCCATTCAATTTCTTCGAGTTGCAATTGCACTCGTCTTTCCGTGATGAACTTCCAATTCCTAATTTCTTCATATCTTCGGTGCTTTTTGATACAATCCAAGTAACTACGAAGATGACCCAGGAAGCAAAAGACAAAGAACATGGTGAACAGTCATCTCAACGACCAATTCATAACCCCTCCAAGGATCGCATGGACCTCACCAGAGGAGCTGAGCATAAACCATCACACCAACTATTCTTCCTTTTAGTCTTCTCATAAGATACAAATATATTGTAAATAATTTGGGCTCTCTTTAGGGGTCCAAAGAGCAAAGATAGGCTAGAATAAGGTGCCTTTAGCATAATAGTGGGTGTGGGTCGCATTTTAGCTTGTTCCTAGCCCTTTTGGAAGACATTTTGACCTAGTTTCTAAAAGGACAAGCCTAGGATGCGGGTTTGACTAAGTCAAACCCTAAGGCTGCCCATTTTTCCCTTTTCCCATCCTACCCCTTTAGCTTGTTCTCCAAGGCTCCTTCACTTATAAATAGGAGGCCTACCTAGTGTATTTTTCAAGTTGAAATTAAAAGAAGAAGAGTTACTCTGCACAAATATTGTGTGAGCTTGAGTGAGTGTTATCTCCTATCCCGTGGTCTTATCTTGATGAGAATGAAGCTCCCAAGGGGCGACCTTCCACTCTTCTTGATGGTTACCACCCATCAAGTGGCGTGAACATCACTCTCATTTTCCGTAAGTTTCCTTCTTCCATTCTCCTTCATTTTCTCCATCCATTTTATGTTCATTGTCTTTGTTTCCGTCATTGTATTGCTCTCGGTTTTGTCTTTATCAATTGAGTTTTGCATCCATGCTCACAATATCTTGTCTTTTGAGCTTTACCTTTGTGAAATGAACATTCACATCTACTTAACCACTTGGTTAAGTTAATGTCCAGTGGGGATTTTCTAAGGTTTTCACTCTTAAATTCCTAAAATCTCAATCTAAGTAAAGTGTCACACCAAAAATGAACAATCCTAAAATCAATTCACATCACTTTTCCCTACTATTGAATCGATTCCTTGTTGGAGGTTTAGGATAATTGGAATCAATTTAACTCTCTTTCCTTTGGCAGTTTGTGTCGTAATGCTCTTTTTACGACCCGTTTTTTTTCTACAACACTATAATTATAATAAAAATCTTCAAACAAATCAATTTGTCATAAATAAACATCATTAGAAAACATTTCCATTTAAATTCAACTCTCAGAGTGTTGCATCAAATAATCCAGAACTGCCAAGGATATGTACAAAATTTTTAAAACTAATTCACATGATTTGCAAGAGAATTTTCATATAAGCATTTTATCATACACTTAATGGATATCCCTAAAAATGAATTTAATGAGTAAATGGTACCTAACTAACCATAAAAAATCATCAAAAACCTTCAATTATCATTCACCAAGTAATATATAATAAAAATTTACCATGAATTTTAGATAATCGCAACAAATCCTAAATCCCCCAAACTACAAAAAAAAATGCAATGAAGAATAATAAGCAATAATTTTAAATAGAAATTAAAGCATAGAGTAGGGGCAAGAATACTTACATGTCAAAGATTAAGCAAGAAATTTTGAATTTGCAAGTGGAAAACTTGAGATTTAGCAATGGGACAAAGAGCAAAATCGCACTTAGGGTTTTATAAAGCACAAAGAGAATTTGGAATTCGAAAAAATGGCTCCTTTTTGCACTTTTAAAAACGATGGCAGTGAAACTCACCTGAGCGTGTAATTCTCACTCAGGCGAGGCTGAAATGACACTTGTATAAGTGACATCTCGCCTAAGCAAGATTTGTCTACGTTGGGAGAGATTGCTCCAGAGAGCACCCTTTCTTAAACGTTCAACTCACTGCTTAGGCGAGTTATATCTCACTTAGGCGAGTTTCTCTACACCAAAAACTCTAATTGTATGCAATAACATGGATTTTATCAAATAATATCAAAGTTGGTTACAATTTTAATTCTTCTTGAGTATATGGACTTTCGAGTTCAATAGTCCACCAGTCCCGATTTCTTTGATAACCCACAAACTTGACCCTTTTGTCTTTAACCTTCTAAGTAGGAGTTTTTTCTTAGAGCTACTAAACATAATTGGTTGACCAGGTTTAAATTCATCTTTCATTATAATTGCATCTTGATGAACCTTGTCTTCCTCCTTTGTGCATGATGTAGATAGCTTATTAGTAGTGAGTGGCTTTTCCACAAATTTAGGTACAAGCTCTTTCTTGTATTTAATTGCTTGTGGAGTACAATGGGGTATAACTTTCTTTAAAATTTTTGAAGGGTGCAACTGCTCTTTTTCAAGAAAGGCTTCCTTTGCTGCATTTGTTCTTAAACAGTCTTTCTAAACATTGAAATTTACCTCATCATCATGAGTTCTCACTTTAATCTTTACCTCATCAACATCAATAATAACCCTAGAGGTTTTCATGAAAAGTCTACCAAGTATCAAAGGAACTTCCTTATCTTCTTCTATGTCCATCACCATAAAATCCATATAGGAAATATGAAATCCATCCACCTTTACGAAAGCATCTTCAACCACACCATACTGATACTTGATTAATCTATTAGCTAATTATAGTGTCAACCTGGTAGGTTTAACCTCTAAATCACCTATTCTTTTTCAGCATGGCCAAAATCCAAGCCATTAAATTGATACTAGCCCCCAAATCTAATAAAGCCTTATCCACAGATAAAGCACATATGGTTACTGGAATATTAAAACTTCTTGTATCCGTGGATTTTAAGGGCAAACATTACTGAATAATAGCATTGCAACCGACCTCTAGCTCTATAGTCTTTTCATCTATGAAGCTCATCTTCTTTGTCAGCAACTCCTTCATGAATTTTGTGTATGTCGGCATTTGCTCTAAAGCCTCTACAAATGGAATATTAATCTGCAAATTGTTAAAAATCTGTTTAAATTTAGCAAATTGCCTCTCTTTATCTCTTCTTGAAGGAGTATAAGGATATGGCATATCCTTTATGGGAATACCTCTTCCGTTATTTTCACTAATTTTCTTTATTTTTTCTTTTTCTTTATTTTTTCTTTTTCCTCCTCACACTCATTTTCTCTTCCACATTCTCATATTTTCTCACTACCTCAACAACTAAATTATCACAAATCCCCTTTCCTACTACTATACCACTTCTAGTGGTAACTGAATTGCGATTCTCCTTGGGGTTGGTATGTGTTAGCTGAAAGCTGACCACTTTGTCAATCTATCAATTTATCCCACCTATGTTTCTAAATTTATGATTGCAACTTCATTATTCTTCTGATTGCACAGAAAAGCTTGCATGAATTTCTTTAAGGTATCTTACAATTTTCTTGTTCTTTCATAAATTGAAGCATAAAGTGGTTGTTGTTGAAAAGAGGATTTCATGTTAGATGAACCAACATCTTGTTTTCATAGAAAACCTTGGTTCTAATTGCTTTCCAAACCTTGATACATATTATTTTGATAATTATTGTTGCTGGAAAAACCACCCATCCTTCCCTGATTACTCATATAATTGACTTCTGCTTCAGATGAATTATTTTTATAAGAACACTTGCCATTGGGATGATGACCTCCACAAAAGTCACACCTTATTGGTTGAGCTTGACTCTGAGAAGATTGCACAACTTGTAATTGTTGTTGCAATTTAGACAATTGTGCAGTCAATGCATCAATCTACCATGTCCGAATTTTATTTTGACCTAGAATTACATCTCAAGTATTAAGCTCCAACAACCGTTTCTTCTAAATAACTTGTCTATCATGTTGGGCTTAATAATCTGAAGCATTTTTGTATCATATCTGAGGCCATTATGAAATATGTTCAATTGTGCAATATCTTCAAACCCATGATTTGGGTATTTTCTTAGCATCACTTTGAACCTTTCCCATGTTTCATAGAAGGCTTCATTTGATCCTGTCTGAACATAGAAATATCAAACTTTGCTTCGATGTAGCGGGATAGTGGACAAAATATTTGTAAAAATTTCTTCTCTACATTTTTCCAAATGGTGAGGTTTTGATTTGGATGGGATTTGAGCCATTCCTTAGCTTTCCTTCCCAATGAAAAAGGAAACAAATGCAAATAAGCAAATTCAATATCACCTGATTGAAAGCCCACTGTTTTTACCAACTCATAAAATGTAGACAAATGTGTATATGGATCCTTATGGTCCATTGCTATAAATTCATGGGTAATTACCAGACCGAGGAATGCAGGTTTCATCTCCAAGGCTTTAGTGGTAGCAGGTATATTGCAATACTAGAAAAATGCCTTGACCCCTGTTGCATAACGTAATCACCAAGTATTATTCTGGGTTTTGGTGGTTGTTATTCAACCATGTTGCTTTCTTCTTAAAAAATTCAATGTGAAGGGTAGAAGTGGTTGAGGATTCTTCTCTAATCTCTTTCTTTTATTTTTCTCATTTTAACCCTGTTCTTCCGAGTTACCTTTGTAATTTCCTATTCAAATTGCAATTGATCTTTACAAAGTTGCCCTCTTAATATCTTATAAGACAACTCACTCAAGGATTAACACAATGAGTAACTAACAATAAAAATAATAAAAAATTATAAAATAAAAAATTTAAAACAATTATGAAACAAATAAAAAAACCTAAACAAATAAAAATATTCACAAATAAAAACCTAAACCTAAACTGTCCCTGGCAACGACGCCAAAACCTTGATGACTCTTTAATTTGACAAGTGTACTGAGTCAGAAGTATTATATTGTGCTTAAGGACAGATAACAAACTCACAAGGAACAGTTCTAAAATCTCAAGTACAATATTCACTAAATATCAAAACATATGCAAAAGTTTGTTTGAAAGTTTGATGAAAACTATCTGACCTCGAAACTTTTAGGTAAGAAGATAGATAAAGATTGAGACTTATTGAAGAGATTGTAAAGCCTTTTTCTTCTTTTTAGCTTTGAAAAAATTGTATAGAGTAGTTAGGAAGTTTTGGGCCTTGTATTTTGAGCCAAAGTAGAGAATAATGTAAATAGAAAAGAAAGTAGAATGTAAAATAGTAAAAAAGGTGATGTGATTACAATAGCCATATAGAGAAAGGTTCTTGACCTTCTTAGGAATTACCTTGAGTTGGACATTATAGAGGCACTTTTCTTAGAGTTGGATCATTGTTCTAAGACAAGAACTCACCAAAAACTAGTACCAAATCCCAAACTCATTTGGATGAACCAATTTTAGTCAAATTAAACCGAACAAAAGAGTAAGAAAAGCAAAGGAACAAGATGAATGGACTGAAATATAAAACTGCCGAACCAAAACTCATAAAAAAAACAGCAAGAACACCAAACCAAAACTCAAGAACACAAGCTAACAAAAACAATAGAAAGAGAAGAAAGGAAGGAGAAGAGAGTGCTCATGAAGATGGAAGAATGTTGGATGATCTCGCCACTAGAAGTGTGGAATGCTCCTAGATGAGAGTGATGCCGCCACTTGAGGACTCCAATGATCCATCAAGATAAGACTAGAGAAGAAGGCTCAAAGCTCTCCAAAATTCACTCAAAATTTGAGTAGAGTTTTCTTAGATTAATTCCAATCTCCAATTTACAAAGAGAGCACCTCTATTTATAGCCTAAGGTGCTGAAATGTAAGCTACACAAATTCAAAAAACTCCCTCCCAAAAAGCTTATAGAATTTGCGCCTAAAACAAAGCATGAGGAAGGTGTGATCCTTTCTCTCACTTTGGCACCTCCTTATTTACTCCTACACCTATCTACTAACACACCCCCCTAAGACTCTTAACTAAAGACTAAAAGATGCTTTAACAATAGAGGTTCTAATGTTTCCCTCTAAGCACCTTTCTAAACAATATTTATTTAAAACTTGGCCTTGCCCTTCATGGGATGGTCTTTGGGCTTTTGTGGGCTTTGGCCTTCTTGGGCTTGGGCTTGGGCTTGGGCTTTATCTTTTGCAAAGATTAACAAGAAAAACTTTAAATGTGAAGGCGAATGATCTTGTTCTTCATTATAAAAAGCCACCTTTAGTTGATTCTCATCAAGAGGGGTGCAAATAGAAATGTAGGCAGGGAAGACCTGAGGCTCCACATGTCTTCCCCACAATGGAGAGGATTTTCACCAATAAGGTGGTAACACTATCACACTCTCGTTAGAGAGGTTTTGAGAGGATTTCTCCTGTAAATGGGAATCTCTTGTACATGATTTTTAACTTTGATTTCTAAATTGAGTCACTTTTACTTATTCAAAGTCCTCTCTACATTTGTCTTCTTTCTAGACAAAAGTTTAGACTCCTCCTAGTAGTGTTGGCCTAACCCCACTCTAGAAGCTAAGTGTTAACCTAACCTCACTTAGATTCATTGTCATAATTTTCATTTCTTCTAAATTTGTACAATTCTTCGTGCTTCTGAAATAGTGTTCATTATCCATAGAAGATGATCCTGCCTGTTGACCAGAACGCTGGAAACTGCCTCGTCAAAGGATCGACGTGTGCACCGCTTCAAACCTCCGTCCTTCTTCTAGATCCACCTCAAGAACCTGCAAAAGAACAGAGCGGCGCCGCTGCGGCCGATCGCACTCCAACGCCCAAGTCAGTGACAACACCACCAAATACTAAGAGCAAGAACACTCAAGAAATCTCTAGGAACCGTGCAATGTTATCTCTCACAGTGTGCTCTAGAACTCGCAAGCGTAAAGAGTGTATTCTGAACGTGCGTACCTCAGAAAGTTCGTTGAGAACTCTTATATACCTGGTCACTTTCTCTCTCCTGGCAGTTACAGACCTGGACACGTGGCTCGCATCCGGTCGTACACGTGCCACCATCTGGAGCCTCCTTGACTTGGGCGCTGCTTCCGACTCTCCTTTTGGCTAAGTTACTTATGCATGGTACTGCCCAGTGCACAACTAACTTGGGAGTGCGATCTCAACTGGAACGGGCGAGTTAGGGTGCTCTCGTACACCTTCCCTGTGGTCTCGCCGGCCGCCTTCATAATCCGCACCACCTTCACCTTCGGCGATGTGCTTTGTTCTGGCGATCTCCAATCACTTGGTCGCCTGAGTTCACATCTGGCGACTTCATCTTCAACTGGGCGATCGCCTGGCATACTAAAGATCGGAGCACGCCAACTTAATAACTGGCGATTACACGAACCACCCGACTTCCTTCCCCACTGCCACTCTGGCGCCTTACCCACACGCCTACTCTGTGGCTTGGTGCCACGTCATCACTTCCGACTTCCAGGGCGGTACAGAAGATATTCAAATCAAAAAAATGAAGAAGAAGATCTACAAATGAAGATGCAGGATAGGATTGCATCAAAGGTTTTGGTATCAAGAATTTATGTAAGAAATTAAATAAAAAACAAAGTAAACGATTTAGATGTTTCAATTGAGAAAATTGGGATTGGGGTTAATCATTCTCACTCGTTTTTATTTGCAATGAATAAAAACAAATAACATTCCAACTTGATTGACATTGATGCACATATAAAAATCATTCATATTGATTCTTCGCATATAAAATTATTAAGATTGTCTCCTAAGTACCGATTACTCACATATTTATAAAAACGTTCTTATCATTACGAACATATCTTATAAAGCAATTAACATTTCAAAGTTATTCCTACCATTCAAATATGTTAAGCATTATCATTTAGGTCAGATACTTAGAAGTACTTTCTAGCCAAATCTAGGGATCAAAATCATGAATAGTTATTCAAACGTTAAAAATAAAATGATAATACAAATCTCAATCAAAAACATAATATTATAAATAAATATCACCTCAACACATAAAAGTTTGAACAAATTACTCCAAGTCCCAAAGGGAAGACTTAGTGATGAGAATCAACAATACATGAAGATGACCAAGGATGCTATACTTGAAGGGTCATCTTGAAAAGCAAAGAAAGATTTCATCATAAGGAAGAATGAACAAGGGCCAAAGCATTTAAAGTTCTTCTTATTAGTCTTTCCAAAAGATGAGGCCCAAGCCCAAGAAGCCCAACCCAAGAGGAGTAAGGCCAAGCATTAATAAATGAGCATCAATGAATGTCTTTTTTTGTAATTACTTTTGTGTAGTTTTTAGTAGAACTTTAAAAGGAAGGTATAGATATTAAATAAGGGTTGCTAATGTACAAAACAAAGTCACACCTTCCATGTGACATAAAAGAGTAGCTGTAGATATAGTTTTACGAGGTGCTTATGGAGGAACTGACTATGGAGGTAGTATCACTCCACTTAGAATGGTGGTTGGTTCTAAGATGAGTGGTGAGGAGCCACCACTTGAAGTGTACCACACTCAAGATAAGACCCAAATTAAGAGAGTACTCATTGTTGAATAAAGTGTGATCAAAAGCTTTGAAGAATCCAAATCCTAGTGTTTGATGGAAGGCTAAAGTTGTTAGAAGTTGTTGTTGTGTTTTAGAGTAAGATCTGGGTAGTTTATCTTTGTAATCCACTCTTTGTTGAATCTAAAGCTTAAGTGTTTTCAAATCTTTTAAGTTTAAAGTGTTTTTCAAACTAAGTGAAAAACAACCTGTTGTTTTGTCGAAACAACCGATTGTTTTACTCTTAGGTGTTTTTGAAAAGGTTGAAAACTGTTTTGGTTGGTTGACTTGCTGTCAAACCAAAACAATCGATTGTTTCGTGAAATCAATCAATTGTTTGTTTGAAAATCTTAACAGAATCTGTTTTGTTAGTTAAGTGCGCTTTAAATGATTTTCAAACTGAATGCACTCTTGTTTTAAATGCTTTGATCAATATTTGAAAGCTATAAATAGTTTGTTAATGTTTTATAACAAAAAGGAAAAGAGAAAAACAAATTTGAGTTTTTCATAGATTGCTTTCAAGATTTGAGTTTTCGCCTTTGAGCTTTAGTTTTCTCAAGAGAGAGTGGAATAGGATTACATCTATATTGATTTCAGTTCATTCTGTAACAAGTGTAATTTGTTCTGAATACTTTGTACATTCTGGTGTTGTAAAGCCAAGAAGGGTTGTGTGCTCTTGAGGTTGTCAAGATCAACATTCTTGGTGGGTGTGCTAAGCCAAAGGAAGTGTGTTTCTTGAGGGGATCAAGATCACTTCTTTGGTGGTTTTTGTCTGTAATCTGTAATTGATTGCTTAGTGGATTGCCAATGGATTCTGGGGACTGGATGTAGCTCTTGGATTAAGAGTGAACTAGTATAAACTGTTTGTGTATCTCTTTCTTACCTTAAACTCTTTTAAATTTAGTTGTTGTTGTTTTGCTGGTATAAACAACCGATTGTTTCGAAGAAAAAAACCGATTGTTTTCTGGTGCTTTGCTGTTTTGAGCTTTGTTTCTTAGCTAACTGAATTCCTAATCTGGTTTCTTGCAAAGAATTTCATTCTAGCTTAAAAGGTTTTCGAAAACCCCCTTTAAACAATTCACCCCCCTCTCGTTTAAGGTCATACATTCTAACAATTGGTATCAGAGCTTGGTACTTGAAAAATACTCAAGTTTGATCCTAAAACCTTTTTTCAATGGCTGAAAAACTACCTTTTGGAGAGCGTGCTTCAATCAACAGACCACCTCTATTCTGTAGTTTGAATTATCAATTCTGGAAAGTTAGAATGAAAATCTTTTTTGAATCTCTTGAGAAGGGAATTTGGGATGCAATTGAAAATGACCCTTTTATTCCAAAATTTAAAAAAGATGGATCTTCCATTGAAAAACCTTGGTCTCAATGGACTGATTCTGAAAACAAGAAGGCCAAATTTGATTGTATTGCTAAGAACATCATAACATCTGCCTTGAATTCGGATGAATTTTTCAGGATTTCTCAATGCTCATCGGCTAAGGAGAAGTGGGACACTTTGGAGGTGACTCATGAAGGAACCAATGTCGTGAAGAGAGCTAGAAAGCATACTCTAATTCAGGAATATGAAATGTTTAGAATGCTTAAGGGTGAGTCAATCGCTGAAGTACAAAAGAGGTTTACCCACATTATCAACCACCTTATGAGCCTTGGGAAAACCTTTGATAAAGAAGAACTAAACATCAAGATCCTCAAGTGTCTTGATCATTGCAACCTAATGATATGAATCAACTAGCAAAGAAGAGATGATTCTTTGACATTCTATGGACTCAACTTGAGTTGGAGATAGCTTAGGCACTTATAATAGAATTGGATCAAGGTTCTATGTTTCAAGAACTCACCAAGACTTGCACCAAACACCAAACTCATATGGAGGAGCCATCTATTGTCAATTGAACCGAACAAATTGTGTAAAAAGGCAAAAGCACCGAACAAAATGATCAAGAACATAAATGCACCGAACAATTAAGCTAGAATTGAAGAAGAAACAACTATAAGCAACCAATGAACTAAGAACCGAAGCAAGCTGGAAAATAGAATGAATTGCCGAACCAAAAAAGGGAGCTAAACATGTTTTAGGAATTTCATATGAATATGGAGATGAAAGAAAGAAGAACTTATGGAGATGGATGCTTTGGTTTGATGATCACGCCACTTAGAGGATGAAGACTCCAAGATCAGTGAGCTAGTGTCGCCACTTGAGAGAACCAAATGCACTCAAGATAAGACAAGGTGAAGGAGAAGCAAGCTCTCACAAATTCTCTCTCAAATTGAGTAGAGTTTCTCTATTACTAATTTCCAATCTAAATTTTACAAGGTAAGCACCTTTATTTATAGCCTAAGAGGTGTTGAAATGAAAAGCTAATTAAATTCAAAATTCCCCCCAAATGACATAAAAGTGGCACCAATCCTAGAGCATGAGGAAGGTGTGACTTCCTCTCTTAGTTTGGCACCTCCCTATTACGCCTACACCCCTCTACTAAGCTCACACCCCCCAAGCTTCCTACTATTTTCCTAAACTAAAGACCTAAAGATGCTTTTACAAAAGAGGTTTCTTATGTTTCCCTCTAAGCACCTTCAAACAAAGATATTACAAAAAGAGAAAACAACCTTCCATTATTTGCTAATGCTTTGAATTGACTTCTTGTAAGCCTTTGAGGTGGAATACCAACTCCTTGAGCGTCTAGCACTTGAGCCTCTTCCTCTTCTTGTCCTTGAGTATTGGCCTCCATTTGGTCTTGAACTTGATCTCCATCATACTCCCTGAGTTGGAGAGAATTCGACCACGAATTCTGGAGACCTACAGAAAAAGGAGTTAGATCACTGATATTAAATGTATGACTACCAAGGTATGTATCAGGCATATCTAACTCATAAGCATTGTCATTAATCCTCTTGAGGACTTGGAAAGGTCCATCACCACGAGGCATTAATTTGGACTTTCTTTGAGTAGGAAAGCGATCCTTCCTCAAATGAAGTCAAACCCAATCACCTTCCTCAAACAACAATGCTTTTCTCCTTTTTTGGCAAGTTCAGCATACTTGCCAACCTTCTTCTCAATTCTCATCTTGATGTCTTTATGCAAAGCTTTCACAAAAGAAGCCTTTTCATCCCCATCTTTGCAAAAGACATCTCCAAGAATGGGAATAGGAAGAAGATCAAGAGGTGTTAAGGGGTTAAACCCATAGACAACCTCAAAAGGAGAATGTGAGGTGGTAGAATTTACTACACGGTTATATGCAAACTCAACATGGGGTAGTAAATTCTCCCACACTCTAGGATTCCCGGAAATGAAGCATCTCAATAGTTGTCCTAAAGTTCTATTGACCACTTCGGTTTGACCATCGGTTTGTGGGTGACAAGTGGTAGAAAATAAAAGCTTAGTACCAAGCTTACCCCACAAGGTCTTCCAAAAGTGACTCAAGAACTTTGGATCTCTATCGGACACAATAGTTTTAGGAATCCCATGCCAACGAACCACTTCTTGAAAGAAGAGGTTTGCAATATGACATGCATCATCCACTTTGTGGCAAGGAATAAAGTGAGCCATCTTTGAAAAACAATCCACTACCACAAAAATGGAGTCCTTTCCCTTTGATGTCTTGGGTAATCCTAAGATGAAATCCATAGAGATGTCAACCCAAGGCATTGAAGGGATAGGGAGAGGAGTATATAGACCATGGGGATGCATCCTAGATTTAGCCTTGCGGCAAGCTATGCATTTATCACACAAACTATGAAAATGTTTATGCATATGAGGCCAATAGAAATGTTCATGCAACACATCCAAAGTTTTAGCAACCCCAAAGTGACCCATTATTCCTCCCTCATGTGCTTCTCTAACAAGAGATAATATAATTGAGCATTGGGGAACACAAAGACGTTTTCCTTTGAAAAGAAAGTCATCTTGTATAAAAAAATCTTTGTGTCCTCCTTTAAGACACTCTTGATAGATAGGAGAAAAATCAAGGTCATCATGATAAAGATCCTTAATGTGATCAAAGCCAAGATATTGAGAACCCAAAAGGGTAATCAAGGCATATCTTCTAGAAAGTGCATCGGCCACAATGTTTATTTTTCCTTGCTTGTGTTTGATCACATAAGAAAATTGCTCAAGGAATTCCACCCACTTAGCATGCCCCTTGTTAAGTTTGTTTTGGCTTTTCAAATTTTTAAGAGATTCATGATCACTATGGATCACAAACTCTTTATCATAAGTGGAATAGTTGAGATGACTTCCCTTCAATTTCTCACTAAAATAAGCTATGGGATGGCCTTCTTGAAGGAGAACAGCCCCAATGCCTATGCTTGAAGCATCACACTCAATCTCAAAGGTTTTAGCAAAATTAGGAAGGGCTAAGATGGGAGCATTAGTCAAATTTTCCTTCAAAATATCAAAAGCTTTTTGTTGTGCTTCTCCCCATTGAAAAACCACATCCTTTTTTACTATATCATTGAGTGGTGCGGCTATTGTACCAAAGTTAGGTACAAATCTTCTATAAAAAGAAGCAAGTCCATGGAAACTTCGGACTTCATTCATGGATTTAGGTGTAGGCCAATTTTGAATGGCCACCACCTTAGCTTGATCCACATGGACCCCTTTGCTACTCACAACAAACCCTAGGAATTCTATATGATCAAGTGCAAACATACATTTAGCAAGGTTAGCATACAAATGTTCCTTCCTAAGGGTTTCTAATACTTGCCTAACATGCAACCTATGGTCTTTCAAAGATAAGCTATAAATGAGTATATCATCAAAATAAACAATGATGCATGAAAGGTCTCAAAACATGATGCATGAGGCGCATGAAAGTACTTGGAGCATTAGTTAAGCCAAAGGGCATAACTAACCACTCATATAAGCCAAAGTTGGTCTTAAAAGCCGTCTTCCATTCATCACCCGGTTTGATACGGATTTGATTGTAGTCGCTTTTAAGATCAATCTTTGTAAAGATTTTTGAACCATGCAATTCATCCAACAAATCATCAAGCCTAGGTATGGGATGCCTATACTTAATTGTAATGTTATTGATAGCCCTACAATCCGAACACATTCTCCATGTGCCATCTTTCTTAGGGACAAGGATAATAGGCATAGCACAAGGGCTCATGCTATCTTGGACCCAACCTTTTTCAATCAGAGCCTCTATTTGTTGGCGAATTTCCTTGGTTTCACTTGGATTGGTTCTATAGGCCAGACGATTTGGTAAGGAAAATCCCGGAATCAAATCAATTTGGTGCTCAATCCCTCTCAAAGGTGGAAGGCCTTTTGGAGGATCTTGAAACACATCTTGAAACTCCTTTACCAAATTATCCAAGTCATGAGAACTATCAACAAGTGGTTCTAACTTAAGAGGTCTAGGGATAGCTAAGAAAATAGGATTGTGAGCCACTATTTCCCTTTGAACCTCATGCCTAGACAAAAGAAATGTAGGCTTAGGACTTTTTTTTATCTTTTTCACCCTCCCTCTTTTTCTTCATAATGATTTGGTCCTCATGGACTTCTCTTGGAGAGAGAGATTTTAAAGTAACCTTGTGACCATGGAAATCAAAAGAAAGTTTGTTGGTAAAGCCATCATGAAAAATTTTTCTATCATATTGCCAAGGCCTTCCCAAAAGCACATGGGTTGCTTCCATGGGCACAACATCACATAATACCTCATCTTTGTATTTTCCAATGGAGAAATGGATGAGGACTTGTTTATTCACAACTATTTCTCCTACTTCACTAAGCCATTGCAATTTGTAGGGCTTTGTATGAGAGATAGTAGGCAATCCAAGTTTATCTACTACTCTTGTACTAGCCACAATAGCACAACTACCCCCTTCCACTATTAAAGAACAAATGTTGTTTTGTATAAGACATCTTGTATGAAAAATATTTCCCCTTTGATTTTCATCAAAAGGTTGTGAAACTTGTCCAATAAGTCTTCTCACAACTAACAAATCTCCTTCAAGTGGACTCTCACTCTCATTCTCACTAGACGCCCTAGAAGGTGAAGAATGCGTAGGTGAATCCGAATCATGCTCACTAATGACAATGCCATTATGCACAAACATATTCCTTTTAGAAGGAGAATTAGCCGCAATGTGACCATAACCCATACACTTAAAGCATTTCTTACTAGACGATTTAGTTGGGGATTTAGGCCTAGAAGTAGAAGGCTTAGATTCCTTTAGTTTGATTCCAAAAAATGTTGTAGTAACCATCATTGGGAGCATTTTTGAAAGAATTTTTCTTAGCAAGTTTGGCTTCCACCTTCATTGCAAGATGAACTAAAGAACCCAATGATGAATACTCTTGTAACTCAACAACATCTTGAATATCCTTCCTTAGACCACTCACAAACCTAGCAATCAAAGCTTCATCACTTTCTTTCAAATCAACTTTAAGCAAAAGCGTTTCTAATTCCTTATAATAAGCATCCACACTTAGCGTGCCTTGTTGAAACTGTTGGAGTCTCAACATGAGGTCTTTCCTAAAGTGTGGTGGCACAAACCTACGGCGCATTTGATCCTTTAAAGAGTTCCAAGAGTCCACGGGAGGACGCTTGTGATAGATAATGTCCTTTACAACACCATGCCACCATTTCATGGCATAATCACTAAATTCTAAGGTGGCTAGCTTATATTTGTGCTCATCTAGGATCTCATGGAGGTCAAAAATATGTTCACATTTAGCCTCCCAATCTAGATACACATTAGGATCACTATCCCCATTAAAACTAGGAATTTTCACCGAAGGTAGCTTGGCCTTTGCATCACGGTAGTAGCCATCTTCACGTTTATCTTCATGAGCATAAGGTGGTCTATATCCATGAAAGTTGGGTTGAGGTCTCCTTCTTCTATGTTCTTCTTCACGTCCATGATCATTGGAAGAGCCTCTGGAAGAAGGTCTATGAGAATGCCGTGAACCATGGTGAGAATGAGAAGGTCTAGCTTGCTGCACTTCAAGGTTGTGCAATCTTTCCTCCAACCGTCTAATAGCTTCAGCTTGTTGTGTAATAACTTCATCTTTTTGTGTAAGAGTTCGCTTGGCCTCCTTTAATTCACCAAGGACAGAAGCTTTGCTAGGAGGATGCTGGTTATAATACTCATCACTAGAATATGCAGCCATTTGGAAAAGAAAACAGTAAACAACAAAACAGCAAACAAAGTTAGCTAAAATAATTTGGAACCAATTGCCGAAGAGAAGTCGCACTGAAAAATCACTCTCAAAGAAAGAATACTCTCTGCACCAAGCTTATCTTGAGGCCTTAGTAATCCTCAAATGAAAGATGCCAAAGCAAGAGCACACAATCTTCAAAGCACTTCACCACAAAACCAAGGAATAATGAAAGACAAGCAAGAAAAGGTATAAGCAATAAAAGGCTATAACAAAAGGAATACTAGATGTATGACAAACTCAAAGAGTAATGAACAAAAGACAAGCAAGAAAATAAGGAACTCAATGAAAAAAAAAGGCACACAAAAGATACCTAAAAAAAAGTACTAGAGTAGATGAAAAAAACAACAAAAAACAAGCTACTGGAAAATATTTTTTATGCAAATTGTGCTTGATGTTCACTGATTTAACTGGAATGATATAAAGCGAACTGGATTATGAAATTTTAACCACAGAAACTTCAAGATCTTAGCTCAACAATGGAACTGGAATTACTCAAAAACAGTAAGCCAATTAATTGAGATAAATATTTCAAACTCGCTGCCAGATTACCGTATTTTTTTCGACAGAATTGCACACTTTTTGTTTTTGATTTATCATTTTTTTTGTACTTCTTTTTTGTACTCTTTTATAACACTTTAAAGAACACAAATCCAGAATTTCATAAATTTCTAGTGAGTAAATAAATTTCAATAAATCGAAATAGTAATAACGTTTTCAGAAAAACAGAGGAATCCTAACAGGAATGAAAAACAGAATTAAGAACTAGCAAAGATATAATGGAAATGATGTATAGGAACTTGTATAGATCTAAAATACAAGTATGAACTCAATACTAAAACATAAAATGCACAAAGGATCAAGAATTAAACTCAGAAACTGTATTACACCAAAGCAAGAAACAAAAAATTCAATAAAAGTACTACAAGAAGTGATGACATTCTTGGAAAAACATGACTACGACAAAACTTGTATGGATTCAAAAAGGAAAATACACAAACACATGATAGGCACAATTTCTGAATCAAATGATTTGGCATCCTTGACAACGGCTTCATTGTTTGGTAAGCGTAGAGAACATGAGTTAGAAATGAATAAACTCAATGTTCAAGAAAGTGAAGACAAGCATGTGAGAAGCATTGCCTTGAAAGCTGCCAAGCACAAAAGCAAGCAAGAGTCAAGTGGTGAAAGTGAAGCAGAAAACCTCAGTTTGCTTTCTAAAAAGTTTAGTAGATTCTTGAAAAGAAATCGCAACAAAGAAGCCAACAAAGAAAGGTATGACAAGAAGAAAACTAGTGATTTCAATTCTAACATTTATACTTGCTTTGGTTGTGGTGAACAAGGGCACATAAAAGCTGATTGCCCAAACAAAGAAAGCAATGAAAAGAAATCAAGCTACAAGGAGAAAAAGGGAAATCAAGAAGAGCATATATTGCTTGGGATGAAAATGAAGTTTCCTCATCAAGTGAAGATGAAAAAGAAAACATATGCTTGATTGCAGAAGGAAATGATGAGTCATGTAGCTCAAGCTAAGTGTTGAAAATTATAGTAAATTGCTTCAAGCTTTTCAAGAAACTCATGAAGAAGCTAACCGATTCGTTCTCTCAAACAACGGATTGAAAGGGCTTAACAATTGGCTTGAAAAGAGGGTTAAGACACTTGAAGAAGAGCTGGAAAAATCAAAAATTGATTTTGAAAAGCTTGAAAAACATTGCAAAAACTCTTCTCATGTGTGACTCTCTTGTTTGTGAAAATTGTGAAAATCTTGAAAAGAAAGTTCATTATCTTGTTAGAACTGTGGATAAGCTTTCAAAGGGAAAATCCAACTTTGAGAATGTCTTGGCATCTCAAAATAGTGTTTTTGGAAGAACAGGATTAGGTTTTAATCTACAGAACAAGCAAGATAATTTTTCAAAGAAATTTTCAAAACTTCCAGTAAAACAACCGATTGTTAAGTCCAAACAACCGGTTGTTACATGCTTTTATTGCATGAAAAGAGGTCATTCTGTCAGATTTTGCAAAATAAGGAAATATTCTGTTCCCAAAGGTTTTATGAAATGGATTCCCAAAGGTTGTGAGGTTTCAAATGATAAAGATAAATCAAAGGGACCCACATTTGTAAGGGGACCAAATCTTGTTGCTTGAATTCATTTTTATGCAGGGATACTATAAAAACATGAAGCTCTGAGTCATCTGATCAGGTTCTTTGAAGGAAAGGATTAAGACTGGAACTGAATTGAGGGTGTGTACCAGTCCAAGCTTTTATTGAACCAAGTGTGTTCAAGCTTTGAAGAATCCAAACCCGTTGGAGGTTGATTAAAGGCTAGATGTGCTTGTTGTTGCTGAGCTGTCTTTAGATAGGATCTGGGGTAGATTAATTGTATATATCCACTCTTGATTGAATCCAAAGCATAAGCATTCTCAAACCTTTTAATTGAAAAGTGTTTTTCAAACTAAGTGAAAAACAACCTGTTGTTTTGTCGAAACAACCGATTGTTTTATACTTAGGTGTTTTTAGAAAAGTTGAAAACTGTTTTTGTGGTTGACTTGCTGTCAAACCAAAACAACCGATTGATTCGTGGAAACAACCAATTGTTTGTTTTGGGACCACAACAGAAAACTGTTTTGTGCTTTGATTGAGCATTGAATGATTTTCTAACTATTTACGCTCCAGTTTTTAATGCTTTGACCAATCTTTAAATGCAATTAATAGTTTGTTAAGATTATGCAACAACTTTGTTTTAATACAGAAAAATAGATTTGAGTTTTTCAACAGATTGAGATTTTGAAAAGTTGAGAATTGCTTAGAAATTGCATTGATCAAAGAGTGCGAGATAGGATTTTCATCTTGTATAGATTTTAGATTTGTTCTGTAACAAGTGTTGATGGAAGAGGCCCCAACACCAATCCTTTGAGAGGCCACTAAAATGCTACATTGAGGCAACCACTAAGAGTCATGGTCAAAGAGGGGTCAAGAGGACACATTTTTACATATCATAGACTCTAGTGTGTGATAGTTCTTCTTACTTTTCTTGTCAAAGTAGCATAGTTTAAGTCATTTTGTAAATATAATGAAACATGCAAAGTGGTACTTAAAAGGATAAACCTAAGTTTAGTTAGAAATAGCCATTTCTAAGTAAACTCAGGACCGACCCAATTAGCTAGACCTAATGGGCGTAAATTCTAGACCAACCACACAAGGAAGGATTCTATAACCTACCTCCATGTGAAGGTTAGGTGCACCATGTGCTCAAATTTTCCATGTGCTCACACTTGCATGTAATTTGGCTAGCATTTCATTTGTATTTGGCTCTTCAAATTCCAGCCCTCCAATCCTATATAAGGAGGTGCTTGGCTCTTATTTTGTAAGATTATTTTGAGTATAGATATGCTGCCAAATTTGTGCCATACATACTCCTTGCCAAAATCTCTCTAGATTTAGGGCTTTAATCTTCACTCTTTCACCAACCAAAGGGATCTGGCCGAACCTCTCCTATTTTCCCTACCTATCATGCACCTACAAGGCTACCACACCTCCTAGGAGGGCCTTGATCGACCTACAACTCATTAAGCTTCCGCAAACCACCCAAAAACCGCAAAAGAGAAGAGCTCAATGCCATCATTTGGTATCTAGAGCAATGGTCTTCAAGAGATAAGTATCTCTTTTCATTTTTCTGCTTGAGTTCTTCTTATCTTCATGTTGTTCATCTTTTGTTCAAGTTGTCTTGCTGTTTTACGTTTTTAATTTGATTTGGATGCTATTCTAAGCATTTCAATCGGTAGAAATTGTTCAATTTGTGCTTGAGCATCTTATTTGCAATTTTGTGTAGGATTCCATGGTGAATTGTGTTTCTGTTTTTATTTTAGGATATATGAGTCTTTCTTGAATTTCTATTTGGTTCATATGATGTGTTAGAGTCATTTTATTTTCTGAATCTATAAGTTTTGTCTAGTCATGTGATTCCAAATTTGTCAACAAATCTTAGTAGTACTTTTCTTGATTCATTTGTTTCTTGTTTTGATTTGAATGCTTAATCTGAATTCTGTTTTGATTTGATCCTTTGGTACATTTTTCCTTTTAGTTTGAGTTCATATTTGTGTGCTAGATCCATACAAATTCCATCACATTCATTCCATTGTGTTTTTGAAGTATCTCATTAAGTTTTTAATTCCAGATTTTGAATCCTCTGTTTTTAAGAAACTTGGTTATGGCTGTTTTGTTTTATGAAAATTAAATATGTCAAAAGCAAATTATGAGATTTTGGATTTCAGTGGTTTGAAGTGTTATCAAAAGAAGACAAAAAGAATCAGTTGAAATAAAACAAATAGAAAAAAAAAGATAAATCACACAAAAAAATGTGTGCATTCTGGCGTTGGAACTAGCGGTAATTGGACAATGTTTTTGAAAATATTATCACAATTAATTGGTGCATGTGATTGGAGTGAAGCCAACGCCAAAAGTTTGTTAAAACACTGAATTGTTTGTGTTTAAAATTTCATAAGCAAATACAATATAGCTAGCTCAGCATAAATCTTTAAAGTCATGCATTCTGGATCACAATATTTTCAGTAGTGCTGTTTTCGTTTTTCAAATAAAATCTAGTGTCAATCTTTAGGTTCCTTTTGTGTGCCATCCTTTATTGAGTGCTTATTTTATTTACTTGTCCAATTTCATTGTGAACTCTTTCTAGTTGTGTCACATTATTAAATCCAATTGCAGTGGTGCTGTTTTTAAATTTTAATTGTTTCTTGCTTTCTTTTCTTGACCTCTAAAATTGTTGGTGGATAAATATCAATTGGTGCTTGTTGAGTGGGATTTAACTTGAGGAGAGTCTAGCTCTACTTGGTAGGTACTGTTTTGAAGAATTTAATTGCTTAAATCAAAGAGGATCAAGGCAAGGGGCAGCCACAAATACAAATACCCAAAATACACCATACACTTTGAAGGGCACAACAAAGAAGAGCAACAACAAGTCAAAAGAGTGCCTTGCTGAAATTTAATTTGTGCAATTTAATTTCTTTGCATTTCTTGAATTGTAATTACATTTCACTCTTGTTAATTAGTGGATTAATCACGAATTAGACGGTGAGTGTGTCTTCAAAGGCTCAAAGTGTCTAAGAAGCCTCACCTAGGAACGACTAGTTTAAGCTTTCTAGTTTAGCCTTTGTTAATTGTTTTTCCTTACGACAATATTTGCTTAGCTATGCTTAATTTGCTTATGCTTATCTTTGTTTAAAGCTTTGATAAATTGCTTTAGTTGTTAGATAGCTTTGCATTGTTTTCTTGCATAAAATTTGATTTCTCCATTCTCATTGTGTTTTAAGTGATTTACCTAAAGAAAGAATTGTGTGAAGATTTTGAGGGATAGTTTTTGGCTAAGGCAAGACTTGGTATTTAAGTAGTCCTTAGTGACTCACCTCTCTTACTTGGAAAACTACCTCCATTAACTTTCCTCTTCTTTCTTAAAGTAAAGCATTTCTAAACCCAAAGTTTTAGTCATGTCTTCTCACTCCTCTAAATCTTTTAAAAGTGATGTGAAATCCTTGAAATCTCTTTTAAAACAACTTTCCAAGGATATTCAATCAATTTCATCTAAACAATTGGAGAATTAGGCCAAAACTAATGAATTGACTAATGCAAAGAATGAGAAGTCTCAAATTTAAAAAAAAATACATTCTCATGCATATAACTCTCAAGTTTATGATTCTTTTGGGGAAGAAAGTCTTAGGATAAATGAATATCATAAACCATCCCCTAGGAGAGCTAGAAAAGAGAGACAAGAAAACCTAAAGAAGGTTAAGGTAGAGCTACCTCATTTCTATGGAAAAGAAGATGTAGAAACATATCTATATTGGGAGATGAGGGTAGAGCAATTGTTTGCTTACAACCATGTGACTGAAGAAAAGAAAGTACCCTTAGCTACCTTAAGTTTTCAAGGTGATGTTATGTATTGGTGGAATGCCCTAAAAAGGGAGAGACATCTCCACAAGGACCCTCCCATTACATATTGGAATGACCTTAGGGGAGACTTGAGATGTCACCATGTTCCCTCACATTACAATAGGAAGTTGATGGACAAGCTCCAAAGACTTCATCAAAGAGATATGAGTGTAGAAGAATATTGGCAAAAGATGATATCATATATTAAGAGGGCAAGGATTAACAAAGACAACCATACCACCATAGCTAGGTTTTTAAGTGGTCTCAAACTTGAGATAAGAAACAAAGTTGAACTTAACCTTATAGAGATTTAAATAACTTGATTCAACTTAGCATTAAAGTTGAAAAACAAATTTTGAGAAAACAATCAATTCGAAAACAAAGTTCATACTATGTATCTTATGACAAGGATGAGTTCCATAGAGGGGAAGAACATATAAAAGAAACATCTCTAGAACTTTCCCAAAACCTATCCAAGCATATCTCACACACTCAAGCTAGAAAAATTCCATGTTTAACATACCTTGGTAATGATCAATTAGCATTTCAATGTTCCAATGAAAGATCTATGATCTTAAGGGACAAAGATGAGAATAGTAGCCAAGAAAAAGAAGCTAGTGAGAGTGATGAAAATGTAAAAATAGAAAATCAAGAGAAAACCCTTGGGAAACAAAAGGCGTGGGAGAAAAGTGTTCCTTCCCACAAGGTCATTCAACAAGAAGGAAAAGTTGAAAATACCTTTGAAAATATGCTTCTTGTTGAACAACCTAGCCTTACCTTTTGTAAAGGAACACTTGCAAGCCTAGTGAAAAAGAAAGAATCCTTAAAAGGGGCTTGCATAGATAAAAATATAGTAGATTATTTTACATACATGCTAAGATATCATCAAGTGAAGGGCAAGTTATCAATAGGCAACTACAAAGATAATTTTTTATGTGAGGTAGTACCTAAAGAAACTTGTCATGTCTTATTGAGACAACCATTGCAAAGCATAAAAATTTTCATGAACAATGGTTGTATCAACGAGACTACCTTCACATATAAAAAAGAAATTCTTCATGAAGGAGAACTCATGGGCCAAATTAGAGTTGATAAATCTCTAAAGCTTTTAAAAGGAAAATTATTGTCACCCATGACAAAAGATGTTCAAAGCCATTACCCTAGATACATTCCTTGTTTAAAAAATACATCTAAGGCGATGTCTTTTGAACTCTATACTCCTTTACCTTTTGCAAATGATCCATGGGAAGACATAAGCCTAGATTTTATATTAGAGCTTCCTAGGACAACAAAAGGTTTTGATTCCATTCTTATGGATATGGATAAATTCATCTTTAGAGAAGTGATAAGTCTTCATGGTTTATCTTCAAGCATAGTGTTGGATAGAGCTCCAAAATTTGAAAACCATTATTTGAGGATTCTCTTGGAAAAACTTGGAACTAAGTTGTATTCTTCAAATTCTTATCATCCTCAAAAGAATGGTCAAAATAAAATTGAAAACATAGCTCTTTCTACTATGCCTAGAATAATCATGAGAGACAACCACAACTCTTGGGATGAGTATCTTTTCCATATTGAGCATGCATATAATAGAGTAGTCCACAAGACTACTAATATTTCTACATTTGAAGTTGTATGTGGACTTAATCCTCTTTTCCCTTTTGAGTTGTTACCATTTCCTAAAGGATTTGTGCCTAAGGAAAAAGAACAACAATTGAAAATTTTAAAATGCCTAAGAGGATTAGAGAACACATACAACGACCAAAAGAGAAATATTGTAAAAAGTTGCCAAAAACAAAAGAAAAACAAAAATGGCAACATAGTAAAATTGATTTTCAAACTAACACCTATGCTTTATTTGATGATTCCCATAGGTGGACGTTTGACCCGGGAGGACAAGCCTAGTTGAAGAAGCAAGAGGCTGCTATTTGAGATCAAAGTTGTAGATCTGAGGATAGATTTTCTCAAGAGGGAGGAGATGATGGACACCATCCAGCCATATACATCCACCTACTTTTGTGAAGCCATGAATTTGAGGACAAATCCTTTTCAAGAGGGAGGGGATGATGGAAGACGCCCCAACACTAATCCTTTGAGAGGCCACTAAAATTCTACATTGAGGCAACCACTAAGATTCATGGTCAAAGAGGGGTCATTTTTACATATCATAGACTCTAGTGTGTGATAGTTCTTCTTACTTTCTTGTCAAAGTAGCATAGTTTAAGTCATTTTGTAAATATAATGAAACATGCAAAATGGTACTTAAAAGGATAAACCTAAGTTTAATTAGAAATAGCCATTTCTAAGTAAACTCAGGACCGACCCAATTAGCTAGACCTAATGGGCGTAAATTCTAGACCAACCACACAAGGAAGGATTCTATAACCTACCTCCACGTGAAGGCTAGGTGCACCATGTGCTCCCATGTGCTCACACTTGCATGTAATTTGGCTAGCATTTCATTTGTATTTGACTCTTCAAATTCCAGCCCTCCAATCCTATATAAGGAGGTGCTTGACTCTCATTTTGTAAGATTATTTTGAGTATAGATATGCTGCCAAATTTGTGCCATACATACTCCTTGCCAAAATCTCTCTAGATTTAGGGCTTTAATCTTCACTCTTTCACCAACCAAAGAAAGTTGGTCGAACCTCTCCTATTTTCCCTACCTATCATGCACCTACAAGGCTACCACACCTCCTAGGATGGCCTTGATCCACCTATAACGCATTAAGCTTCCGCAAACCACCCAAAAACCGCAAAAGAGAATAGCTCAATGCCATCAAGTGTAATCCTTTGTACTTTGAAAGAAACGTTGTGTGTATAGCTGAGAAGTGTTGTGTGTTCTTGAGGGGATCAAGATCAACATTCTTAGTGGTGTTGTGCTGGACCAAAGGAAGTGTGTGTCTTGAGGGGATCAAGGTCACTTCTTTGGTTGTGTTGTAAGTAATCTAGGGATGATTGCTTAGTGGATTCCCAGTGGTTTCTGGGAAGACTGGATGTAGCTCTGGGTTTAGAGTGAACCAGTATAAACCTCTGTGTGCATTCTCACTATCCTTATTCTCTTTAAATTCAATTTTTATATTTGTGAACTGGTATAAACAACCGATTGTTTTTCTGGTACTGTGCTTATTTGCTGTGTGTTTTGGCAAACTGAATTCTGATTCAAGTGTTTCTCGAAGTGATTTCATTCTAGACTTAAAAGTTTGCGAAAACCCTCTTTAAAACAGTCACCCCCCCTGTTTAAAGCCATTCTTTCTAACTGTTTTTTCAAAAGTCAAAAGAAGTTTCTTGATCACAAACAATGACTCATTGAAGGGACTTCATAAAAGGATAAGACCTTCCTTAACTTTTCCTTTGTTTTTTAATTACTGAATCATGTTTAATTTTCTTTTTCGAATGAGCATTTACATATGTTTTTGAACCTTTCTCAGTCTATGCTTGAAAATCACAATCTGTCAACATGTTGCAGAAAAACAACATATTGTTTCCTCGAAACAACCGATTGTTTCTTCTCTTACAACAATATGAAAGAATTGAATTAATTTCTCTATGCATTATGTCTGTTGCAAATCTCAATAATGAAAGGATCTTGAGTCAATAAAGCAATCTTGAAAGCCTGATTGTGTTATGGAGGAAGTGATATGATTCCACTAGCTAGATATAGATGATTCTTTGACATTTTATGGAATCAACTTGAGTTGGAGAATGAATAGGCACTTTTAATAGAATTGGATCAATGTTCTATGTTTCAAGAACTCACCAAAACTTGCACCAAACACCAAACTCACATGGAAGACCCATTTCTTGCCAATTGAACCGATTAAAAGGTGCACAAATGTAAATGAACCGAATAGAAAGCTTAAGAACATAAATGAACCAAACAAATTAATAAGAAATGAAGAAGAACCAAATGGAATCAGCCAAAGAGAAGATGAACCGAAGCATATTAAGACATAAACTAAAATGCCGAATGAAAATGCTAGAAAAGGAACCTAAGACATGTTTTAGCTTCATGTGAACATGGAGATGAAATGAAAAAGAGGAAAAAGAGAGGAACTTATGAGAATGGAGAGCTTGGTTGATGGTTACGCCACTTGAAGTGTGAAGGCTCCAAGATAAGTGAGCAAATGCCGCCACTTGAGAGAATCAAGGCACTCAAGATAAGACAAGGTAGAGGAGAAGACAAAGTTCTCACACAATTCTCTCTCAATTTGAGTAGAGTTTCTCTATATCCAATTTCCAATCTGAATTTTACAAGAGCCCACACCTCTATTTATAATGTGAGGGTGCTGAAAAATAGGTGGGAAAATTCAAATGAAACTCATTTGAAATTCCCACCAAAAATAAGTTACATGGGACGTGATGGAAACCATCCAGCCACATACATCCACATAATGATGATGAAGAAGAAGCATTGGATTTTAGGACAAATCCTTTTCAAGAGGGAGGGGATGATGGAAGAGGCCCAAGCCCATGATAGAAAAAGCCCAAGCCCAAATACAAGTTCAAGCTTCAGCTCAAGCCCAACAAATATAAGATATGGGCCAACTAAGCATCATTGGATGTCTTTCTTTTGTAATTACTTTTGAGTATTTTTAGTAGAACATAAAGGGAGGTGTAGATATAAATATAAGAGGTGCAAATGTATAAAGCTAAGCCACACCTTCCATGTGACATAAAAAGAAGGTGTAGGTGTAGATTTAGGAGGTGCCAAAAAAAAGAAACCAAGTCACACTTTCCTTGTGACTAGGAATTGGCTCCAAATTCAAATGCTTCTCATTTGAATTTCCCTCCACTTTCTTTTGAATTTCCAGCCTCTAAACACTATAAATAAGAGGGCTTGGCTCATGTATTTGCAAGATTGAATAGAGTATTGTTATGCTGCCAATTTAGTGTCATACATTACTCCTTGCCTAGCTTTTAGGTTTTAATCTTCATTTCACCACCTTCAAAGGGGCTGGCCGAACCTCCCCATTTCCACACTCTTCATGCACCTTCAAGGTCACCACACCTCTTAGGAGGACCTTGTTCATCTCTTCCATTAAGCTTCTGCACCATCTTCCACAAACATCCAAGAAGAGCTCATAGGAAATCCATCATTTGGTATCATGAGCTATGGTTCTACAAAGATGAGTATCTCTTTGTCATTTTCTTTTTGAGTTCTTATTATTTCCTAGTTGTTCATCTTGATTCCATATTGTCTTGCTGTTTTAATTTTCGTTTTGAATTGGTGTGCTGTTTGGAATTTCCAATCGGTGCATCTTGTTCAATTGTTCTTGAGCAATCTTTGTGCAATTTTTGGTAGGATTCCATATAGTTTGTGTTGTTGTTTTTTATTTTAGGTATTTGAGTCCTTATTGCAATTTTAATTGGTTCATATTGTGTTCATTTGAGTCTTTTAATTTCTGAATCTATGTGTTTTGTCTAGTCATGTTTCTTCCAAAAATGTCATCAAATCCTAGTAGTACTTTTTTTGGCTTATTTATTTCTTGTTTTTGGTATAAATGCTTGATCTGAATCTGCTGTGTTTTTTATCCTTTGATGCTTTTTATTTTTAGTTTGAGTTCATATTTGTGTGTTAGATCCACACAAATTCCTTTCACTAATTCCATTGTGTTTCTTTTGGTATATCATTATGTTTTTATTTCCAGATTTACAGAATCCTCTATTTTACACCATTCTGTTTTGGCTGATTTTGCTTATGAAAATTAAAATACACATAATAAATTTCTGAGCCTCTGGATTTTGCAAGATTGAGGTGTTAGAAAGAGGACAAAAAAAGAATCAGTTCAAAAAAACAAATAGAAAAAAAATGATAAATATTACAAAAACAGTGTGCAATCCTGACGCTACAACTGGCGAATCTGAGCACTGATTTTAGAAAATTTATTAAAAGAAAATGGTGCATGCGTTTGGAGTGAAACCAACGCCAAAAATTTTTTGAGATCTTGATCTGTTTGAATATCAATTTTCAGAAGCAAATATTAAAAGGCCAGCTCAGCGTAAATCTGTGAAAATCACGCTTTCTGGACCACAATAACTTGTTTCAGTGGTGTTGTTTTTTATTTTGAAATCAAATCTAGTGCTATTCCTTAGGTTCCATTTTGTGTGCCATCCATTCTTTGAGTACCTTTTGATTTGATTGTCTAATATTTCATTGAAACTTTTTCTAGTTGTCACATTTAATTCCATTTGTTTGGTACTGTTTTTCAAATTAATTTGTTTCTTGCTTTATTTCTTTGACCTCTAAGCTTGGTGGTGGATTAATTATCAATTGGTACTTGATTGAATGGGAATTGACTTGAGGAGAGTCTAGTTTGCTTAATAGGTGCTGGATTGAAGAATTAATTACCTAATTCCAAGAGGAACAAAGGCAAGGGGCAGAAACAAACACTTTCTAAATACACCACATACATTGGAGGGCCCAACAAAGTGGAGACAACAAAGGAAGTGCTAATAGAAAATCAACAAAGGGAGTTTCATCTAATTTCTTTGCAACTTAACTTTTGTTAATTACTTGTTTAATTACGTAATTAGACGGTGAGTGTGTCTTCAAGGGCTCCAAGTGTCCAAGAAGCCTCACCTAGGGCTGACTAGTTTAGAACTATCTAGCTTAGCTTTTGTTAATTGTTTTAATTGCATCTTTTTGCCTTAATTAGTTACGCTTATCAAACTGTTTTGTCTTGTTTAAGCTTTGTTAATTTTGCTTGGTTGATTAGATAGTTTGCATTGTTTTCTTGCATTAAAAGTTTGATTTCTCCAACTTAATTGTGTTTTAAGTGGTTTACCAAGAGAAAGATTTGTGTGAAGATCCTGAGGGATAGTTTTTGGCTATGGCAAGACTTGGTATTTAAGTAGTCCATTGTGACTCACCTCTCTTACCTAGAAAACTACCTTCTTTAACTTCCCTCATTTTTCTCAAAGTAAAACATTTCTAGACACAAAGTTCTAGTCATGTCTTCTCATTCTTCAAAGTCTTGGAAAGTGATGTGAAATCCATCAAATCCCTTGTGAAACAACTTTCCAAGGATGTTCAATTAATTTCATATAAACAATTGGAGAATGAGGCCAAAACTAATGTATTGACTAAAGCAAAGGATGAGAATTCTCAAAAATCAAAAAAATTACATTCTCATGCATCTAGCTCTAAAAATCATGATTCTCTTGCGGAGGAAAGTCTTAGAATAAATGAATATTATAAACCACCCCCTAGGAGGAATAGAAGGAGAGAGCAAGAAAGCCCAAGAGAGGTTAGGGTAGACCTACCCCATTTCCATGGAAAAGAAAATATAGAAGCTTGCCTAGATTGGGAAATGATGGTAGAACAATTGTTTGCTTCCCATAAAGTAAGAAAGGAAAGAAAGATGCAAGAGAAAAGATCAAAAGAGGAAGACGAAAGGAAAACTAGTGAGAGTGAAGAAAATGAGAAAGAGAAGAAGAAAGAAATAGAAAAGCCAAGTGAGGGGTTATGTGAATCTAGAAAAAATGAGGAATATCTTACAACATCCCTTGCAAGCCTAGTGAAAAAGGAATCCTTAGACTCCAAGATAAGTGCGCAAGCCGCCACTTGAGGTAACCATGGAACCATCAAGATAAGACTAGTGAAGAAGGCATAAAGCTCTTCAATGCTCTCTCAAAAATTAAGTATAGTTTCTCTAATTAAAATTCAAATCTGAATTGTACAAGCTAAGCACCTTAATTTATAGCCTAGAGGTACTGAAAAATAGGTGGGAAATTTCAAATAAAACTCATTTGAAATTCCCACCAAAAACAAGTCACATGGGAGGTGTGACCTTTTTCTAATATGACAGCTCCTAAAAGCTACACCTACACCACTCTCCTAAGTCACATGGACAATGTGACTTTATTTTATATTTTCACACTCCTTTATTTAATAACCACACCTCCTAAAACTATACAAGAGTATTTCAAAGCTTGGTCTTGCCCTTTATGGGATGGACTTGGGCTCTTTGGGCTTTGGCCTTCTTGGGCTTGGGCCTCATCTTTATTTTATGTATTCTTTTAATTTTGAGAAGACTATAAGGAAGAACTTCAAATGTGAGGGTGGATGTCCTCTTCCTCCAATAATAAAAGCCTCCTTTATTTGATTCTCATCATACTCCTCGAGTTGGAGAGAATTCATCCACGAATTCTGAATCCCTGCATATAACAAAGTCAGTTTAGTTTTACAATTAGAAGTGGAAGAAAAATGTAAACATGACTTAGCATTTGTAAATAATGGGATTTCAGAAAAGGAGGTTCTATAAATCGACCAAGTTGGAAAAATTTGTTTGGGAATGATGTGATGTTTTGGAAAAAGACCTCTTAAATGGTGACAACCATTAGGAGGTATGAACAAATCATCCCTAACATATTTTAACCAAGATGGTGATGAAATAGGAACCTTGGGTAATGAAAAAGATAAGGAAGGAAAACACCGTGGAGGGGAAAGGATAAGACCCATGTCAACTTGGCCTTTTTTGTCTTTTTCTTTTTTATTTGTGGTAGGTGGGTGAGTTAGGTCTTGTTTTACCTTGTTGATCTTTAAGATTTGCTTTTGTGGACAATGAAGAGCTATGTGCCCAAAACCTAAACATTTAAAACATTTGCTATTTGAAGTTTTGGTAGGTGACTTAGGAGTAGAAGGATTGGTAGTAGAAACTTTTTTTGGAAACATGGTTTGTTTGGAAAAATTGGAAGGAGAATTTTGAGTAGAAATTTTGTTGACATCCTTTCTAGAAGAGTTGTAGAAATCATCATCATGAGTATTTTTGAAAGTTTTGTTCAAAAGATATGATTCTACCTTGATGGCTTTGCGAAACACGCTTTTTAAAGAAGAATATTCTTTTAATTCTACAAAGTTTCTAATATCTCTTTTCAAACCACGTACAAACCATTTAATCTTTGACTCTTCATTAGCATGCATATTCATTTTAGTCAAAGTTGTTTCAAAATCTTGAAAGTATTCATCTACCATCCTATGTCCTTGAGGAAGCCTTTGGAACTTCAACAAGTGTTCCTTCCTAGAAGGAGGAACAAACCTTGCGCATACACTCTTTCAAAGCATTCCAAGAAACCACGGGAGATTTCTTGCGATATATAATGTCCATTACAATTTTATGCCACCATTCTTTGGCATAGCCCAAAAAGGATAAAGAAACTAAACTAAGTTTTTGGTCATCTTGGACCTTATACACATGAAAATAATGGTCAACCTTAGTCTCCCATTCTAAATACACATTAGGATCACTATCACCATTAAAACTAGGGACTTGTCCACAAGAATTGTTGAACACTTGGTGATATCTTTGGTCACGGTTATAGCTCTCTTCATGAGAATGATGGTGATGCTTCCTTCTTCTATGTTTCTTTTCACGGCCAAAGTCATTTGAAGAACCTCTTGATGAAGGTCTATGTGAATGATGCCCATCATGGATAGAGGGAGATGGCCTAGCTTGTTGCACCTCCATCTTTTGCAATTTCTCTTCCAAATGCCTAATGGTGCGTTGAGCTTCATGCAATTCACCAAGGACCGAAGCTTTGGAAGGAGAGTGCGGCTTATAAGATTCACCACTTGAATAGCCAGCCATTTTGCAAATAAAAAACAGCAAACACAAAAAAAACAGCAAACAAGTTAAGAAACAAAGTTAGAAAATATGAGTTTGGCAACTAAATTGCCAAAGTGAATCTGGCCAGAAAAAGAGGTCACTCTCAAAGAAATAATGTTCCTGCACCAATCTGATCTTGAGGTCTTGGAATCCTCAAATGAAATATGTCAAAGCAAGGCACACCAATCTCAAAGCCAACTACAACAAAACCAATGAAGCAATAAAGACAAACAACAAAAAGTATAAGCAATGAAAGGCTAGAACAAAAGGAATACTAGATGTTTGACAAACTCAAAGATTAATGAACAAAAGCCAAGAAAGAAAATTAAAGAACTCAATGAGAAAGTAGGCACACAAAAGAATACTTAAAGAAAAGCACTAGAGTAGATGAAGAAAACAAAAATTAGCTACTGGAAAATATTTTTATGCAAACTGTGTTTGATGTTCACTGATTTAACTGGAACGATATAAAACGAACTGGATTATGAAATTTTAACCTTAGAAACTTCAAGATCTTAGCTCAAAAATGGCACTGGAATCACTTAAAAACAGTAAGCCAATTAATTGAGATAAATTTTTCAAAATCGCTGCCAGATTACCGTATTTTTTTGGCAGAATTGTACACTTTTTGTATTTTATGTATCATTTTTTGTGTACTTTGAATTTTTAAGTACTTCTTTTTTCTACTCTTTTCTAACACTTTGAAGAACACAAATCAAGAATTTCAGAATTTTCCAGTGAGTGAATCAATTGCAATAAGGAAAAAAAAACAGTAAGCACATTTTCAGAAAACAGAGGAATCCTAATAGGAATGAAAAACAGAATTATGAACTATCAAAGACATAATGGAAAATGATGTATAGGAACTTGTATAGGTCTAGAATACAAGTATGAACTCAATTCTAAAACAGAAAATGCACAAAGGATCAAGTATCAAACTCAGAAAATTATATGACACCAAAGCAAGAAACAACAAATTCAATAAAAGTACTACAAGAAGTGATGACAATTATGGAAAAACAAGACTAAGACAAAACTTGTATGGATTCAAAAAGGAAAATACTCAAACATATGATAGGCACAAGAAATAAAACAGCAAGAAAGCTCAAATAAGCCTAAAAACAGAACCGTAAATTGCAAGAAAGTAAAGAGCTCTTGAAATTAAAGTGCAACACAACCCAAAAATTAAACAAGAACACACCTAAACTCTTGATACCACATGATGTGATTCCAATAGCACAATTAGAATGATTCTTGACATTCTTAGGAATCATCTTGAGTTGGTTATGAGATAGGCACTTTATCATAGAATTGGTTCAAGGTTCTATGAACAAGAACTCACCAAAACTAGTGCCAAAACACAAACTCATATGGAAGTTCCAATTATTGTCAAATTGAACCGATTAGAATGGAACAAAAGATAAGAAAACTGAATTAGAAGTGCTGGAAATTAAAAGGCACCGAACCAAAATCAAAATAGAAGAAGAACAGCAGCTGGAAAATTGAAAAAATGCCGAACCAAAAGACAAGGAACACAAGCTAATACATGAACATAACAAGAGAAGGGAGGAAGGAGAAGAGAAAGCTCATGAAGATGGAGGAATGGTTGGATGATCACGCCACTAGGAGGATGGAGACTCCAAGATAAGTGCGCAAGCCGCCACTTGAGGTAACCATGGAACCATCAAGATAAGACTAGTGAAGAAGGCACAAAGCTCTTCAATGCTCTCTCAAAAATTGAGTATAGTTTCTCTAATTAAAATTCAAATCTGAATTGTACAAGCTAAGCACCTTAATTTATAGCCTAGAGGTACTGAAAAATAGGTGGGAAATTTCAAATAAAACTCATTTGAAATTCCCACCAAAAACAAGTCACATGGGAGGTGTGACCTTTTTCTAATATGACAGCTCCTAAAAGCTACACCTACACCACTCTCCTAAGTCACATGGACAATGTGACTTTATTTTATATTTTCACACTCCTTTATTTAATAACCACACCTCCTAAAACTATACAAGAGTATTTCAAAGCTTGGCCTTGCCCTTTATGGGATGGACTTGGGCTCTTTGGGCTTTGGCCTTCTTAGGCTTGGGCTTGGGCTTGGGCCTCATCTTTATTTTATGTATTCTTTTAATTTTGAGAAGACTAGAAGGAAAAACTTCAAATGTGAGGGTGGATGTCCTCTTCCTCCATTAATAAAAGCCTCCTTTATTTGATTCTCATCACCAACAACTGAAGGTCAAGTTATCTATAGGCATCTACAATGATAAATTTTTATATGAGGTAGTGCCTAAAGAAACTTGTTATGTCTTATTGACACAACCATTGCAAAGTGTTAAAATTTCCATGATCAATGGTTGTACCAACGAGACTACCTTCACAAATAAAAGAGAAATTCATCATGAAGGAGAACTCATGGGCCAATTTAGAGTTGATAAAATTCTAGAGCTTTTAAAAAGAAAATTCTTTTGGTCACCCATGAGAAACGATGTTCAAAGACATTACCCTAGATGCATTTCTTGTTTTAAAACTAAAATTAAGGCAATGTCTCATGAACTCTATACTCCTTCACCTTTTGCAAATTTTCCATGGGAAGATATAAGCCTAGATTTTATATTAGAGCTTCCTAGGACAACAAAAGGGTTTGAATCTAATTTTATGGTTATGGGTAAGCTCTTCTTTAGAGAAGTGATAAGACTTTATGGTTTATCTCCAAGCATAGTGTTAGATAAAGAACCAAAATGTGAAAACCATTTTTTGAGGATTCTTTTGGAAAAACTTGGAACTAAGTTGAACTTTTCAATTTCTTATCATCCTCAAACAAATGGCCAAAATGAAGTTGAAAAGATAATTTTTTCTACTATGCTTAGAGTAATCATGAGAGACAATCACAACTCTAGGGATAATTATAAAGTAGTTCACAAGACTACTAACATTTCTTCATTTGAAGTTGTATATGGGTTTGATCCTCTTATTCCTTTATATTTATTGCCCCTTCCTAATACACATACCTTTGTGCATAAGGAAGAAGTTACAAAAGCAGAATTTGATAAAAAAATGCATGAGAGGATTCAAGAACAACTACAACAACAAATAGAGAAATATTATGAGAAGTTGCCAAAAACAAAAGAAAAACAAAAGGAATGGCAACTTCCTAAAGATGATTTTTATACAACTGCTCCAACTAACTCATTTGATTTATTTGATGACTCACAAAGATGGACATTTGATCCTGGAGGACGAGCCTAGTTTTCAAAATAAGAATAAGGCTGTTGTTCGAGATCAAACCTGTAGATCTGAGGACAAATCCTCTCAAGAAGGAGGGGATGATGGAAACCATCCAGTCACATACATCCATATAATAATGATGAAGAAGAAGCATTGGATTTGAGGACAAATCCTTTTCAAGAGGGAGGGGATGATGGAAGAGGCCCAAGCCCATGATATAAAAAGCCCAAGCCCAAGCCCAAATACAAGTTCAAGCTTCAGCTCAAGCCCAACAAATAAAAGATATGGGCCAACTAAGCATCATTGGATGTCTTTCTTTTGTAATTACTTTTGAGTATTTTTAGTAGAACACAAAGGGAGGTGTAGATATAAATATAAGAGGTGGAAATGTATAAAGCTAAGCCACACCTTCCATGTGACATAAAAAGAAGGTGTAGGTGTAGATTTAGGAGGTGCCAAAAAAAAGAAACCAAGTCACTTTTCTTGTGACTAGGAATTGGCTCCAAATTCAAATGCTTCTCATTTGAATTTCCCTCCACTTTCTTTTGAATTTCCAGCCCTCTAAACACTATAAATAAGAGGGCTTGGCTCATGTATTTGCAAGATTGAATAGAGTATTGTTATGCTGCCAATTAAGTGTCATACATTACTCTTTGCCTAGCTTCTAGGTTTTAATCTTCATTTCACCACCTTCAAAGGGGTTGGCCGAACCTCCCCATTTCCACACTCTTCATGCACCTTCAAGGTCACCACACCTCTTAGGAGGACCTTGTTCATCTCTTCCATTTAGCTTCCGCACCATCTTCCACAAACATCCAAGAAGAGCTCATAAGAAATCCATCAGGAGGTGTGACCTTTTTCTACTATGCACCTCCTAAAAACTACACCTACACCTACTCTCCTAAGTCACATGGACAATGTGACTTTATTTTACATATTCACACTCCTTTATTTAATATCCACACCTCCTACAACTATACAAGAGTAAATCAAATGATGCTCTTTTATTTAATGCTTGGCCTTGCCCCTCATGGGATGGACTTGGGCTCTTTGGGCTTTGGCCTTCTAGGGCTTGGGCCTCATCTTTATTTTATGTCTTCTTTTAATTTTGAGAAGACTAAAAGGAAGAACTTCAAATGTGAAGGTGAATGACCTCTTCCTTCATTAATAAAAGCCTCATTTATTTGATTCTCATCATACTACTCGAGTTGGAGAGAATATTTTTTTCCACGAATTCTGAATCCCTGCATATAACAAAGTCAGTTTACTTTTACAAGTAAAAGTGGAAGAAAAACAAAAACATGACTTCTCATTTGTAAACAATGAGATTGCAGAAAAGGAGGTTCTATAAATCGACCAAGTTGGAAAAATTTGTTTGGGAATGATGATATCTTTTGGAAAAAGGCCTCTTAAATGGTGACAACCATTAGGAGGTATGAACAAATCATCCCTAACATTTTTTAACCAAGATGGTGGTGAAGTAAGAACCTTTGGTAATGAAAAATATAAGGAAGGAAAACACCTTGGATGTGGAAGGATAACACCCATGTCTTTTTCATTTTTACTTGTGGTAGGTGGGTGAATTAAGTCTTTTTTACCTTGTTTATCTTTAAGATTTGCTTTTGTGGACAATGAAGAGCTATGTGCCCAAAACCTAAACCTTTAAAACATTTGATATTTGAAGTTTTGGGAGGTGACTTAGGAGTAGAAAGATTTGTAGTAGAAACCTTTTTTGGAAACATGGTTTGTTTGGAAAAATTGGAAGGAGAAATTTGAGTAGAAATTTTGTTTGCATCCTTCCTAGAAGAGTTGTAGAAATCATCATCATGAGTACTTTTGAATGTTTTTTTCAAAAGATATGATTCCACCTTGATGGCTTTGCGAAACACTCTCTTTAAAGAAGAATATTCTTTTAATTCTACAAAGTCTCTAATATCTCTTCTCAAACCACATACAAACCATTTAATCTTTGACTCTTCATTAGCATGCATATTCATTTTAGTCAAAGTTGTTTCAAAATCTTTAAAGTATTCATCTACCATCCTATGTCCTTGAGGAAGCCTTTGGAACTTCAACAAGTGGTCCTTCCTAGAAGGAGGAACAAACCTTGCGCGTATACACTCTTTCAAAGCATTCCAAGAAACCACGGGAGGTCTCTTGTTATATACAATGTCCATTACAATTTTATGCCACCATTCTTTGGCATAGTCCAAAAAGGATAAAGAAACTATCCTAAGCTTATGGTCATCTCGGACCTTATACACATGAAAATAATGGTCAACCTTAGCTTCCCAATCTAAATACACATTAGGATCACTATCCCCATTAAATGTAGGAATTTTCATCAAAGGAATGTGAGACTTGGAGTCTTGGTGATGTCTTTGGTCACGGTGATGGTTTCTTTCATTGGAATGATGATGATGCCTCCTTCTTCTAGTATCCTCTTCACGACCATGAGTATTGGAAGAACCTCTAGATGAAGGTCTATGATAATGATGCTCTTCATTGATAGAATTAGAGGACCTAGGTTGCTTCATTTCAAGTCTTTGTAATCTTTCCTCCAACTTTCTTATAGCTTCATCATTGAGATTAATGGTGCGTTTTGCCTTTTTCAAGTCATCAAGAACATAAGCTTTGCTAGGAGAGTGTTGTTTGTAATCATCACGGCTGGAATATGAAGCCATTTATAAAAGAAAACAACAAACAATGTTAAGAAATCAAGGTTAGCAAAAAGAAATTGGAGCAAGATGCCGAGGTGAAGTGTCACTTAAATCACTCCAAAGAAAGAATACTCCTCTTTACCAATCTGATCTTGAGGCCTTTAGTATGCCCAAATGAAAGATGTCAAAGCAAGAGCACACAATCTCAAAGCAAATCACCACAAAACCAATGAACAATGAAAGACAAACAAGAAAAGGTATAAGCAATAAAAGGTTATAACAAAAGGAATACAAGATGTATGACAAACTCAAAGAGTATTGAGAAAAAAAAGACAAGCAAGAAAATAAGGTACTCAATGAAAAAGAAGGCACACAAAAGATACCTAAAGAAAAGCACTAGAGTAGATGAAGAAAACAAAAACAGAACTACTGGAAAATATTTTTGTGTAAACTCTGCTTGATGTTCACCGATTTATCTGGAACGATATAAAGCGAACTGGATTATGAAATTGTAACCACAGAAAGTTCAAGATCTTAGCTCAACAATGGCACTGGAATTACTTAAAAACAGTACGCCAATTAATTGAGATAAATTTTCTAAAAGCGCTGCCAGATTATCGTATTTTTTTCGGCAGAATAACACACTTTTTGTTTTTGATTTATCATTTTTTTTGTACTTTGAATTTTGAAGTACTTCTTTTTTTCTACTCTTTTATAACAATATAAAGAACACAAATCCAGAATTTCAGAAATTTCCAGTGAGTAAATCAATTGAAATAAATCGAAACAGTGAGCACGTTTTCAGAAAAACAAAGGAATCCTAACAGGAATGAAAAACAGAATTAAGAACTAGCAAAGACATAATGGAAATGATGTATAAGAACTTGGATAGATCTAAAATACAAGTATGAACTCAATACTAAAACAGAAAATGCACAAAGGATCAAGACACAAGTTCAGAAAAACTGTATTACACTAAAGCAAAAAACAAAAAATACAATAAAAGTACTACAAGAAGTGATGACATTATTGGAAAAACATGACTATGACAAAACTTGTATGGATTCAAAAAGGAAAAGACACAAACACATGATAGGCACAAATAAGAAAACAACAATAAAACTCAAAATTAAGCCTAAAAATAGAAAGATAAACAACAAGAACATAGAGTTCTTGAATTAAAAGTGCAACACAACTCAAAATCAAACAAGAACAAACCTAAACTCTAGATACCACATGATATGATTCCACTAGCTACATATAGATGATTCTTTGACATTTTATGGAAACAACTTGAGTTGGAGAATGAATAGGCACTTTTAATAGAATTGGATCAATGTTCTATGTTTCAAGAACTCACCAAAACTTGCACCAAACACCAAACTCACATGGAAGACCCATTTCTTGCCAATTGAACCGATTAAAAGGTGCACAAATGTAAATGAACCGAATAGAATGCTTAAGAACAGAAATGAACCGAACAAATCAATAAGAAATGAAGAAGAACCAAATGGAATCAGCCAAAGAGAAGATGAACTGAAGCATATTAAGACATAAACTAAAATGCCGAATGAAAATGCTAGAAAAGGAACCTAAGACATGTTTTAGCTTCATGTGAACATGGAGATGAAATGAAAAAGAGGAAGAAGAAAGGAACTTATGAGAATGGAGAGCTTGGTTGATGGTCACGCCACTTGAAGTGTGAAGGCTCCAAGATAAGTGAGCAAATGCCGCCACTTGAGAGAATCAAGGCACTCAAGATAAGACAAGGTAGAGGAGAAGACAGAGTTCTCACACAATTCTCTATCAATTTGAGTAGAGTTTCTCTATATCCAATTTCCAATCAGAATTTTACAAGAGCCCACACCTCTATTTATAGTGTGAGGGTGCTGAAAAATAGGTGGGAAAATTCAAATGAAACTCATTTGAAATTCCCACCAAAAACAAGTCATATGGGAGGTGTGACCTTTTTCTACTATGACACCTCCTAAAAACTACACCTACACCTACTCTCCTAAGTCACATGGACAATGTGACTTTATTTTACATATTCACACTCCTTTATTTAATATCCAGACCTCCTACAACTACTATGCTCTTTTATTTAATGCTTGGCCTTCCCCTCATGGGATGGACTTGGGCTTTTTGGGCTTTGGCCTTCTTGGGCTTGGGCTTTGGGCTTGTGCTTTGGGCTTGGGCCTCATCTTTGTTTTATGTCTTCTTTTAATTTTGAAAAGACTAGAAGGAAGAACTTCAAATGTGAAGGTGAATGACCTCTTCCTTCATTAATAAAGCAGTCTTGAAAGCCTGATTGTGTTTTGGAGGAAGTTACAAGATGTCATAAAGGAATATATTTCATATCTTCGAAACTCAAGAGCCTTTATGTCTAGTCCAAGATCACATGTGCTGACCATGTGTTTTTCTGTTCTTTTCTGACGTTTTCTGTGCAGTGCTTGGACCAGTCTCTCATCTTGAAGACTGAAACCCACAATCACCAAAGGATCAAAGAAAGTATCTGATTTGCTATAAAATCAGTTGCAGTTGTTTTCTTTCACAAAAATAACCAATTGAGCCATCTCATGCAACATCTCTTTCTCTCTTTGTGTGCGAGCCTTTGCCTCTTTTTTCTTCTGTCATGGAGTCCACTCCTCCTACATCAATGAGGATCAAAACAAGGGTTGTAAGGTTAGGAGGGAGGCTTGAGGGCTGGTTTTCAGGGGATAATGAGTTTATTGAGAGGTATCGCTTTGAGACAAGCACAAAAGTGATCAACAATCCAAAAGTTGTATCCTTTGATTGGTTGAAAAGCCAAAAGCTAGACAATGTGAGAAAGCTTCTCAAGGATCAGTTGCTGAAAAGATTCTTAGAGATAAAGGAAAATATTTATCCAGATTTGATTCGGATATTCTACACAAACCTCAAGTTTGAAGGAAACAACCTTGTTTCACATGTTAAAGGTGTAGAAATGGAGATTACCCATGATGTATGGGTTGTTGTAACTGGATTGAAATATGCTGGTCTTAGAATCAATAAAGGTAATCTTGGAGTTGTGGAAGATTTCAACAAGGTCCAATACTACAGAAGCTGTTTGAAGAATCAACAAGCACAAAGTGAGAACTTGTTCTGTTGGAGGGTTAAAGTTAGATGAAAGGGTGTTAATCTCATTGTCACTTGGATCCTAACTCCAAGGGGGAGCAACCATTCTGTTTTAACAGAAGAAGATCTTGTTTATATCTATTGCATAATGAAGAAGATCAAGATCAATTGGATTCATATCATCAAAGCACATATGCAAAAATCCATGAGGTTAAGTGACTACCATTATCCCTATGTTGTTTAATCTCTAAATTCTTGCTCTATTTTGAAGTGAATCTTGAAGATGAAACCTCTGAGTTGGTTAAATCAACACAAGAAGTGAACAATTGAAGATGAAACCTCTGAGTTGGTTAAATCAACACAAGAAGTGAACAATGGTTCACTAAGCAAGATGGGATTCACCAAGATAAATGGAAGATGGGTGAGCAAAGATGGTGATCATGGTGGTTCATCAAGTGCTGCAACTGCTGATTTTGATGAAGAAGATCATGCTGCTGATATGGATATCCAAAATGAAGAACAACCTGCAACTAACTTTGATGCTGGAACAAGTGCAGGACATCAAAGGGATGAGATTCCTTTTATGTCTTCTTTTTAAAGATACATGGTGGATAAACTTGATGACTTTTCTAAAAATCAAAGAAATCTCCATGATCTTTGTGTAACCAATTTCCAAAACATTGACAACAAATTCCAGAGCATGGACACTCGCTTTCAGACCCTGGATGAACAGATTGAAGCTGTTAAGAACCAGATCTTTGAGCTGCAATATGGCAAGGATGACTGAAGAAAAACAACCGGTAGAATGCTCGAAACAACCGATTGTTTTTGCTCTATAATAGTTTTATTGCTATTTCTTTTAAATTCTGTTTTATCTGGAACAATTTATGTTTTATCTCTTCTTATACTCTATTTGTGAAGACAAATAGGGGGAGATTTTATGTTGTGTTGTCTTAAGGACTGCAAACTCTATTTGTTTAAGTGATTAATGTTTTTGTTGCTTGCTACTGCTGATGCTTTATGGTGTGCTGGCTTTTTGGCTGGTTTTTCTGTTGTTTTGGTTAAGCAAAACACAAGATTTATATGCTATTCTAACCTGCTGCCATAGATGTTGTATAATGCTTAAAAATTGTTTTGCATGAACTGCTTCAGATTAAAACAAGTCCAACACAAACAACCAGGGATTTGTCTTCATCAAATAAGGGGAGATTGTTGAATAAAGTGTGATCAAAAGCTTTGAAGAATCCAAATCCTAGTGTTTGATGGAAGACTGGAGTTGTTGTTGTGTTTTAGAGTAGGATCTGGGTAGTTTATCTTTGTAATCCACTCTTTGTTGAATCTAAAGCTTAAGTGTTTTCAAATCTTTTAAGTTTAAAGTGTTTTTCAAACTAAGTGAAAAACAACCTGTTGTTTTGTCGAAATAACCAATTGTTTTACTCTTAGGTGTTTTTGAAAAGGTTGAAAACTATTTTGGTTGGTTGACTTGCTGTCAAACCAAAACAATCGATTGTTTCATGAAATCAATCAATTGTTTGTTTGAAAATCTTAACAGAATCTGTTTTGTTAGTTAAGTGTGCTTTAAATGATTTTCAAACTGAATGCGCTCCTGTTTTAAATGCTTTGACCAATATTTGAAAGCTATAAATAGTTTGTTAATGTTTTATAACAAACAAGAAAAGAGAAAAACATATTTGAGTTTTTCAGAGATTGCTTTCAAGATTTGAGTTTTCACCTTTGAGCTTTGGTTTTCTCAAGAGAGAATGGAATATGATTACATCTGTATTGATTTCAGTTCATTCTGGAACAAGTGTAATTCGTTCTGAATACTTTGTACATTCTGGTGTTGTAAAGCCAAGAAGGGTTGTGTGCTCTTGAGGTTGTCAAGATCAACATTCTTGGTGGGTGTGCTGAGCCAAAGGAAGTGTGTTTCTTGAGGGGATCAAGGTCACTTCTTTGGTGGTTTTTGTCAGTAATCTATAATGGATTGCTTAGTGGATTGCCAGTGGATTATGGGGATTGGATGTAGCTCTTGGATTAAGAGTGAACCAGTATAAATTGTTTGTGTATCTCTTTCTTCTCTTAAACTCTTTTAAATTCAATTGTTGTTGTTTTGCTGGTATAAACAACCAATTGTTTCGAAGAAACAACTGATTGTTTTTCTGGTGCTTTGCTGTTTTGAGCTTTGTTTCTTGGCTAACTAAATTCAAAATTTGGTTTCTTGCAAAGAATTTCATTCTAGCTTAAAAAGTTTTCGAAAACACCCTTTAAACAATTCAACCCCCCTTTCGTTTAAGGCCATACATTCTAACACTCATGACTCAATAATCACTCAAGCAAAGTTTCTTTCCTATTCCAAATTCAATGTGTCCATTACATGAGCCAAGAAACCCTTTATATAGGAGATAGTGACTTGGTGGGCAAGAGAAAAAAGAGGGGCGGCCAAGGTAAGGAAGGACCTAGAAACTAGGTCAAGCTAGGGAATGCCGCACCAAATGGAGTGTTTCTAGAAGGTAGGGTTGCATGAGTGCAATATGGGGTGACACATGGGAGTATATGGGTTTGGCACAAGCCCAAATTACTAAGTACACCCTAATATAGTTTATTCTACTATTTGTAGCCCATAATTTATTTACTTAATCATACCTTGTAAAAAGACCAGAAGAAAGAACATTTGATACTCTGGTCTATGTCCAGTTCTTCTTCTTCTGCTGAGGTCCTTCTAAGGTTTGGTGGGTCATTGTCTTGGATACTGAGATGACTAACCTAGGTGTGAAGTGTTTGTGGTGTCCTTAGTCATCTCCCTTGTCGAGTTGAATTGTATCAAGTGTTCTGTCTCACGCCTTCTATTTAACCTAATTTGATGTAGGTTAATTGACATCTCGCTTAAGTAAGATATTACTTGCTTAAGTGAGTTTCACGAGAAAAGGCCCCACTTCACTGAAGTGAACTCGTTTAAGCGAGCTTGAGCAAGTCTTAGGTGAGTTTGCTCAAGAGAATAAGTTTGCTTTTGGAGTAATCTTGCTTGAGCGAGTTTCAAATTCTCCAACTTTGTCTATTATCCTTGTCTTTAACTTGGGATTAAATCGTTCTTATTCATCTCATAATCCAAAAATATATAAAAGGGTTCAAATTCCTAAATTAAAGGTTGAATTATAACTCTTTAACAATTAAAGTCCACTAGTGCCTATCTTTTTGCATGAAATATAACTAAATTATGGCACTTATTACTATTAAAAGAATACTCATTTTAGCTAAGACAGGCTGAGTCCAAAGAATACTCAGTTTTAGCCAGAAATGGTTGCATTCCAAACAATACTCAAGGGATTAGCCAAGAGTGACTATGAATCCAAATAATATTCATTTGTACTTTGCAATATTAGTATGCTTAGTGATACTCAATTTGTTGATTGAGAGCTAAATATAATTTGTTATCACACAAACTAATATAAAAATAGAGTGTGTATTTCTTCCCCTTTTATCTCTTCTAATTTGTGTATTATTATCATTTGTATTAAATTAAAAAACTATTATTAAATTAGTAAATCCATTAAACTAAGTTAAAGAACCATTCTTAAACAAATGAATCCATTAAACTAAAAGCTACGTCTAACGCATATAATCAAAGGCAATTCTTATTA